>NC_048893.1:97740578-97788367 GCF_011077185.1 Oxyura jamaicensis
TCCCTTCCCTTCCCTTCCCTTCCCTTCCCTTCCCTCTTTTCTTTTTTTCTTTTCTTTTTTCTTTTCCTTTTTTCTTTTTTTCTTTTCTTTTTTCTTTTCCTCTTTTCTTTTCTCTTTTCTTTTCTTTTCTTTTCTTTTCTTTTCTTTTCTTTTCTTTTCTTTTCTTTTCTTTTCTTTTCTTTTCTTTTCTTTTCTTTTCTTTTCTTTTCTTTTCTTTTCTTTTCCTTTCTTTTCTTTTCCCAGATATGGTCATGATTTTTAAGTTTGGCGACTTGTTGAAATTGAATCTATATATATAATATTTTCTTATGTAACATATAAGGATATGATATAATTTTCTTTATATCCTAACCTGTCTGAAGTCTTTCTGTTACTTGGAAACAACTGAAGACATTTTCATCATATATTCTTCAAGTTTCTCAGCTTCAAAAGCTGAAAGCAGAAATAACTGAGTTTCTGTGAGCTTACCATTAACCTGTGGTTTCTTTATTCATCTTGCAACTATGACATCTCTTGGTACAAATATCTCAAATACTTAAATAGTCTGCTGTTTTTCACCTGTGTTACCCGTTTTTGTTTACAGAAAAGACATGACTTGGAGAAAACTAACTGCTCAAATGAGATTAAATATTGAGGGAGTTTTGCTTTTGGTGGTTTGATTTTTTGTTTTGTATTGTTTTGTTTTTCTAATCTAGGAGCAAACATTGATAGAAATGTTATGGGCTGACTATAGTTCCCTTTACTCAAAGGTGCTTAATCTGTGGATGATTTATAGAAGATGCTATGTATTCTCTAACTTATGAGAGTTGTTTGTTCTTCCTGTGTGGCGGATTGTGGGCTTGTCAAACATTTTCTCTAATATCTCTCACGCTAGAGTGGCAAACTGACTAACTTTGCAGCTGACTGACAGCTCTGGCAAAAGTCCTTCTCTTTATGGCAGCTGTGAATGTAATCTGTCATCCTCTAGCATGTTGTCACTATGGGTACTTAATGTTTAGGTGGAATGTTGGTCTCTACCTATGAAGGCTATGCTTAAGCACAGTGTATATTATATATATATATATATATATATATATATATATATATATATATTATGTATGTGTACATACATAGAGAGAGTTTGTTTCTTCATATTTGTTAACTTGGTTTGTTTATTTGGTAGTCCCCAAGGAAGTAAATCAATAGTATATGACACACACAGAAATACGACAGCATGATTTCATCTTCTCTTGCTTCCTCTTTCTTTATATTGTACAGTAGTTGGAGAGAAGCTGACCTCATATTTCTCAAGTAATCCTAATTCATTCCTACATTGATTTCCAAAAGTTGTAAGATAGAACAGTGGTATTGCAAGTATTGAACACTTAAAATTGTGTATTTGGAATTCTGCTTTAGTTATAATAAAAAATGGATAGTTTGCAGGCCTTTGCTACTTTTTAAACTTTAAATGAGTTGTTGAAGGAAAAGGTATTTTTTTGAAGGAAAAAGGTGGAATTTTTCCACCCTTTCAAACTTTCTGGGCTTTTATCTGCTTCTGTAAGCACTTATAATAATAATTTTCTGTGTGAAAGATGGGTTTCATATTTGGTAATACAAGTGGGAGCAAGGTATTCTCACTGTAAGGTATACTCTCAGAAAAAAAAAAAAATAATAATAATAATAATCTGAACTAAAAAAAAACATTTCAAAAAGCTAAGACAAGCCAGAAATTTTCTATGTAAGGATAAAATCTGTGCTCCCCAGGCATAACAAAGTTCATGTGTAGAATATGTCACTACAGGGACTAGAAATTGATTTCTTGATTTTTCCTTGTTGCCTAAGTTTATGTGATAGGTGACCTAACAAGGAGTTTTTCTGTAATGAAAAAGCACAGTAAATTTGTTATTAAATAATCTAATCCCCAGCTAGAAATGAGCCAAGGAACATCTGAGTATTTGTTATACTATCTTGTGGTTTATTTTTTTTTTTTCTCTCCTGTTGTAGATTTTGCATAAATTTGGAGAGAGTGTGCTATGCTTAGCTCACAGATTGAGAGTAAGCAATGCAGGAGCCTGTTCTTCATGTCCTTTGGAATATTATGCATACTTATTATGCATCAGAGACGTTAAGTAGAGATGCCGAACTCAGCATGGATCATGTTGCATCATGCCTGCATGTAGCTCATTTGTTTGGCAGTGAGCTGGTTTATGTGATCGCTAGTAGGCCTTGCTTGTCCACATGAGTGTAACTCTTTATTTTGGTTAGGAAAATTACATTAGCTCAAGTCAGAGGCAGGTTAGATTGTCTGGCTACAAATAAAATACCTGGCCAGAAAGTACTTATTTCACACATAAACCTTTATAAAGATTTCTCTTGTAATATCAGTAACAAAATACAATAATTCCTCTGCTTGGAAGACACAGGATTTCACAGACAGTTTGAATTCCAGATCTATGTTGCTGCTTTGAAACAAATCACGGTAAAATAGCCAGAATACTGTCTCAGATGGTAGCCTTCCATGAGAACATTACCTGAGCACTTTTTTTGTGGTACATATGACTAGAAATTTGGGATACACGATCTGTCAGAAGGTGTATTAGAACAAGTTAAAAAGATACGTGAGGAATTCTTGAATGAATGTTTTCAAGTTGCATGTTTCAGAGTTCATCGAAATCAAGAGATAATTCTCCACATTTTTGTTTATGTGGAAAAACATTTAAAATTGCTCTTAGGCTCCTTTGGCTTAGATACATATTTTAAGTGTTTTCCTGAGAGGGTGTTCATCTGAGTGTTTGGACTTCAGTCTGCTGTGAAGAATTGTGTTCATATATGTTGAAGAATAAAATAGATATTTTTGTAGTTTACTTATTTAAGTGGTTAGTGTCTCAGGTAAAGACTTTTAAAGGTGATTTATTTTAATAGCATCACTTAACATGATTTGATCTCTGTAGGAGGAAGGCAGTTCATTATTGAGCTCTCTATTTCTCAGTTGGCTCCACCACTTTACAGCACAGTACTGTTTATTTTTTTACTAGGTCATTGGTTTCCACAGTAGGTCATACTTTCTGCTAAACAGCTTGGCCTCCCATGGAGGCAGAATCTGTGACCTTCTGAGGCTTCCTAACTTGGGAGATGTCAGGTCTGCATTAAAGAATAACTATTTAATCAGAAGAAGAATTTCACTGATGAAGAGCTGGGACATACACATTATTTCAAGGAAATTTCTAACCTCAGCGCTTTACAGGAAAGTACTTAGAAAAATATTTTAGACCAAAAATATATATATATAGAAAGCTGACAAATAGAAAATATCTTTCTTTAATTCCAATGCTGTTTGTAAATGCCTGAGGTTAATTGTGTTTTTTCATTTCTTTGGAGTCACATTCTGTGGAGCAGAAAGTGTAGGAATAATATTTCCTTTTCTTTCTTTCTGCAAGCATCATCATCATCTGTGTAGGATTTATTTTCCATATCAACTTTAAAATTAAATTATTTTTTTCTATGAATGGACAGACTTTCAAATATATATTTCCTCCCCATCTTCACACACTGTTGTTGTTTTTGTTTGTTTTTGTTTATTTATTGTTTTGTTTGTTTGTTTTAATAGAGAAAAAGCTTTTAATTCAGCAATCAATGAGAAAAAGGAAGTAAAATGGGACCCCAAATTAGGTTCCTAAATTTTGTCTGCAGTGATATTTATCTTTCTTTTCCTACTTTAATCCAACCCTTTCTAAAATACCGTTTAATTAGAAAGGATGAAATTGAATTGCTTTGCTAGCACTGCATAATGATGTAATCTGTATGTTATTGTAGATTTATGAAGGGGAGAGCTTTGTATTCACAAGATGTTATATACAACAATGTAATCCGTCCTCTATTTTAGTGTTTTATTTATCAACCAATACTAGTAATTTCAAAGGAGAGTTTTTTGACTTTTCCACTGGAAACTGACTTTATGAAATTGTTAAATTAATCTGCTCTTCTAATCTGCTTACATCTGCAGTTGCTTTTTCATTTGCTGCATTATATTACAAGCACATCCTTCTCAGATATTAAGTGATTTCACAGTTAAGTGCTTGAAGAAACATGTACTTCTTAGAAACATTTTTAGAGTACCTTCTGCCTCTGAACTCAGAAGTTGGCCAGGTTAAAAAACAAAACAAAACATAACAACAACAACAGCAAAACACAGCTGACAAATGGATGTCTTACCTTTGCAGTTTTATACTGTGATACAGCATTTGTCCAACTTAATTGAAAAAATGCAAAGACAGTAAAAATAGGTCTCCAGGTGGAATAAGACAGAATTGGAAGATTTTTAGCCACCTACAGCTGTCTTTTTGCTTCAAAGAGTGAAGGGTGTCTCAGCAGGGTTCTGAGGAGATTTACTTTAGCACTTATAATTACTGTTTGTTCCCAGAAATATTTCAGAAAAATGTCAGAAAAATTGTAATTGCAGGGCCCAAGAGCACAGCACCACTTTCATTGTTGTGGACCCTGATAGATCCTTAGAGCATATGTTCAACTAGTTATCTTCTCTGAGAATTGGCAGCAATATTCAGAATAAGTTGACCATGCAACCAGCAGAATGGGGGTTAAATTAAGCAGACCATCTTTTACTCAATAAGGTACACTGTATGACTCTACACTTTTATATGTTAATCTTCATAACTGAAACTGTAGTCAAAGATTCAGTCCATATTGAATTCTTGTCTTTCTTTTACACAGTTCAGACCCACCTTGTTCTTCTGCAAAACATTAGGGAAGTGAAGAATGAAATGAATTTCCAGAATTGTGGAATGGCTGAGGTTGGAAGAGACCTCTGTAGGTCGTGTGGTCCAATCCCCCTGGTCAAGCAGGGCCACCTACAAATGCTTGCTCAGGACCATGTCCAGACAGCTTTTGAATATCTCAAAGGAAGGAAATTCCACAGCCTGTCTGAGCAACCTGTGCCAGTGCTCAGTCACCCACAAAGTAAAATACATGTTTCCTGATGTTCACATGGCACCTCCTGCACTTCAGTCTGTAACCACTGCCTCTTTGCCTCTCACTAGACGGGTCCCCATTGCTGAATTTCATAAGGTTCCTGTGAGCCCATTTCTCCAACCTGTAATACCCAGAATAGATCTGTAGATTTTATCTGCCATCTAATTTTCCTTTCCTTTCTTATCTGAACATGGTAGACTAATTCTATGTAATAACAAAGTTATTTGGGGAAAAATGTTCCCAACAATTTTGCAGAAAATTATTCTAAAAACCTAAACCAGAATTCAAGGGCAAGTATGTTACTGACTCTGTAGCCTAGCAGTTAGGGTGTTACTCTAGGTCACTTGTTCCAAAAATAATTAATTGCAACACAGACTCTTCCAGCAGCAACATCCTTCCCTTTGGCACCTGTGCACCCCCTTCTGATGGCTATCTGGGAGGGGGGTTTTCTCACCAGGATTCAGACACCAAAAATTAGTCATTGCAATTATGAGTGTTACAATACAAAGCTTCATTTATAGATCTAACACTAAATTTGATGTACTGTCTGTTAGCATTATGAATGTTTTGTTTTATTTTGTTTTGTTTGGTTTTGTTTTGTTTGAAAGCAAGCCTAAAGATAAAAAAAACAGGTAGATCTATCCAAAACAGTATATCCAATCTCCATTTCTTTTCTCAATCCAGAAAACTTATAATAGTAAATTATCTTCTCTTATTGTTTAGTCCCAAATGGAGAGTGCCCTGTGTGGATTATCTTCCAGCCATATCAGTTCTATAGGTAGATTTTCTGAGAGGGAAAAAAAGGAAAAAAAAAAGGTGTATATATATACATATACATATACACATATATATACTAGGTGTTACTGTATTTTATGACAATAATGTATGTGAAGGTAATCCTACAAATCTACTGGAAAAAGAGAATGCAATAATAAGCTTAATAAAGATATGAAAACAGTATTTGAAAGATATTTGTAAAGAATTAACTGACATTTAGGAAATTAGATAGAAAAATGACTAATAATTAATATTTAAAAGGAATTTAAAGAAACAATAAATGTAGAGCAATTAGAAGCATATGATTTAATATCTGGAAACTGCTGCTCAGCCACTTATAGAAAACACTGAATATGCTGCTAGATTGCCTGCTTAACAAGTGCAGTCACTTGAGGAGCTATTTAAGTTATTTATGTTTGGTGTACTATACCATAAAGGAATCTAGCACGATATATACTTAGACACACGCTTCTTTGGAAGTGATAGCCATGTGATAAGCACCGTTTGCAACTGTAAATAGTTATTAGGGCTACCATATGCTTGGGTTTCCCCGTGCATGTTCTTCTTTCTTCTTTCTAGTAAGTTTTCTTCTAAACAGAAAAAGACTACCTTGGTCACCTGATGCAACTCTCAGATGCTTGGCAGTCTGGTTGGAAAAGTGGCTCTTAATGAGCTGCTAGACATCCAGTGAACAGAAACAAAACCAGTGAATCTGAAACCAGGATTCACATGTGTCTGCACAAATGGCCTCTACAGCACATGTGCAGTATTTCTGGCATGTCCTAGATGAATCTTGCTTGCTCTGCATGCTCAGGGACTTGTTCTGTTCATGCACAGTAGTAGTGGATGATTTTGCCTTGCTATCCAGAAAATTCACATTAGAAATGTGAGCATCCTGCTAGGTGTCCATCTTAATGTCTGCTCAAGTCATTATGTAGAAAATATGAATTCATTATTTAGAAAAGTTATTCGGTGATCTGAGTTGCAAAGCATAGATCTTTAAATAAATTTCTTTTTTTTTTTGTCTTTTTTTTTTTTTTTTTCAAGTAATCTGTTAAGAGAATCATTTCCTGCTCTCTCTCTCTGTCCAAAAATGGGGTCTTCTCTGGAAATTATATCTGGAAATTTTGCCATGTCTGGTTAGTAATTTTTTTTTTATTATTTTTTTATTTTTAAGAAAGACTGTGGATATAAAGTGCAACACTCAATTCACTTTTACTGCAAGCTTGCACAAATGGAGAATCTTGTAGCATGGTATATTATGATATGGAAAAACTACATGGGGAATTTTCTGTTTCTGGGGGGTTTGTTTTTCCTTTTTAAATGTCTTTAGGGAATATAAGGGAATGGAAATTGTATCATAGAGTGTTTGATAAGGCACTCTATCCACAATAGCTTGAGACTATCTTACATAATTTCCTGTGTTATAGCTTTGACCGACTAAGATAGAATAATAAATTCTGTCCTGCAATCACTATTTCTAAGTCTAGAAGAGTATCTTATGAACTTAACTCATATTTTTAATTATACTCCAATAGTTATGAGGATAACATTAGACCCACGTGACATTTTCTGATATAAAAATCAAATGGCTATTAAAAAAAAAAAAAAAAAAGGACCAAATGTTCGGACTGGTTTGGTTCAAGTTACTGGTTCCCTGACTCAAGTCATATTTTATTGACTGGACAGAGGTTGTAAGTATACTGTAGGTAAGCAATATTTAGTTACTTAAATAAATTATGTTTTAAAAGTAAATATATATTTTAAGTGTGGTTAAAGCTATGTTTGTAATGATTAGCAGTTTGCAATGATTACATGTCACAGAACACCAGTTTATGAAAAAGGAGGGCAACAAATGTTCACATTACAAATCACAGCTGACATTTAATGAAAAAAAAAAAAACATACATAATTAGTTTCATGATGTGGTCTTGCTTATATTTTTTATGTTTCTCCTGTATGCCTTTGTTTGCCTCATTTTAAATAGGTATCTAATTTTATTCAGAATCTCTGTGTGTGTTTTTGTTTTTGTCTCAAAATCATTTTCCCTGCAAAGCAATGAATGGACAAAAAATATATACTTTGTAAAGAGTTTTATCTCTAGTATTATTAGGAACATTTATTGGAAAAAAATAATGTATATTTCAGGTTAATTGTTGGCACAAACTAAACAGTGAAGTCTAGTTGTTGTAGCACAAATGAGAGCCACTGTTTACCAAATTTTAACCCTGTTTGGCCCAGTCCTAACTGCAAGTCCTTGGGCAAGGCACTTCTTATCTCAGTTTTACAGACAAGAAAGGCTTTTGCCTATCTACCCAACAGGGATGTTAAGAGGATTAATTTGTTAAAAGCATGAAGATTTAAGTAAAAGCAAAGTGTTGCTATTAATGTGTTTGAAGCCAATTGGAGTACAGGATCTTAAGCAGAACAAAGTTTTCCAACCTCAAAACATTCACAATGTAGCATTGCAGACATAATCACAAAAACTCTTATGGTCTTGCACTTCAGAGGTTTAAGACATCAGTGCTTCTTAGATTCTGTCACCACTCTTGAACATTGTTGCTTTAACTAACGATGCCTGGTCCCCTTCTGTGAAAGAGAAAACATAAACTCCTCTGGAAAGTGGTTTCATTTTATTGTGTCCCCCACCCCAAATGATGAGTATTCACATGTTCATTTATTCAATTATTTCTTCATTCGGCCAGGTACCCCAGAGGAGTCAGATGGCAATTTCTTCAAGTGTTTGAATTACACTGCAATATGTCTGTTTTCTGTACTATTTAGTTTATTCTGTTTAAAGGATACAGCCTGTCCGGTGTTTGACAAGTGACGGTTAAGGCATCACCCCACAATGCTGTAAACTGTGATGTTTAGCCTTGGTGCAGCTCTTCGAGGTTATGCAGATATGGCCAAATGAAGGGGATTACCCCCCTCTCAAGTATGGCTTTTTCTTTCTTCTCCCACTTTATTGTGGGTGACTAATGGAAAGGGGTTTTAGTTATAAAGTTTATATTTCACAAGCCTTAACTGTGGCGAGCCTTAATCCTTTTGTTTATATGAACTGTGGTCTGTGGTTTGGGTTTTTCTTTACCACGCTTCCCAAGTGTGCCCTGTGAATAGTTACTTGTTTTTTTCATCTGCTCTGTAAATTATCTGTGATCCTACTCTGCCTTCCAGGACACTCATTTTGCTAACCAGCTAACCAGGCTCTTTCTGTAGCTAGTCAGGCATGCACCCATTTAGTTAGAGCCAGGCTCAGAGTGGGCTGGCAGAGCTGCCTCTACCAGACCAGAGCAGAGATGTCAAGTGAGGTGACCCACAATAACCCACAGGAGCTGTAAAGGGGTGGGACTGAGAAGAATAATGTGTTAAATGATATAAATAAAGGTGGAAGCTTAGTGTGGAAGCTTAGTCTATGGGAAGGTGTTGTTTGCTGTGATACTGATGTAAACTCAAGACAAATACATTTTTGCATTTTGCTAGAGAAAAAAGAAAGAAGAGGCTGGGTTTTCTTGCATTAGGAGTAGTAATAGTATTGACAGACTTGAAAACAGATCAAGCTGCTTGATGAGTTTTTGACAAGGAAAAACAAAAACCTCAAGGTCTTCAAAATAATAAAACATTTTGTTGTTGTTGTTGTCCCTAACATAGCTGTGAAGTAGTTACCCACTTAAGTTACAGTAATTAATTAGCTCTGACCTATCAAGACCAAAAGAAAAGAAGAAATTGCCATTCCTGTTAAGCGTTGATTAGACTCAGTGACCTTCCATTGAGCTGTGATTTGGTTGTTACGTGAAATTAGGATTTAAAAGTGATATTGATGAACTTGCTGTTCTCCTGGGAGAATGACAGAAAACAGAAAGAATTTTAATGTTTTTATTTGCACAAAATGTGGCTCATGCACGGAATAAGACCTCCAAGTCATTTAGAAAATCACAAAAGATTTTCAGTGGTTAAAAACATATGTTTTAAAAATGCAAGATAAGAAAAGATGGCCTTGCTCTACCACTTGAGAGTTATTCCATCTCTTAAGGTCATGCATGCAAAAATTATGGTGCAAATTGTAGCGCTTTTTCACTAAAGCATATGCAAGCCACTGTGTCTGCTGATTTCCAGGCTGAAAGGTGTTTGGTTAGCCTGTGCTCATTTTTCAGGTACCTGATCTCAAGGCACAGAATTTCATGATGTTTAGATGAAAATAAATAGACATTAAGATGCTGGTGTGTGTGGAGTGTCTTCTGTGGAAGTATGAATGCATTTCCCTTCCAGATGTGGCAGTGCAGGTCATTTTTTAAAAACAAAAAGATTTCAAGCATACACACAAATGAGAACTTCTTGTGTGGGAAGAGCAGCTTCCCATAATTCTCACCCTTTAGATAGCTTTGGAGGAGGACTTTGATATGGTTAGTATGTTCCTCTGCATTTCTGCCATCTCTTTTGGGAGGGATTGATGTTCCTGCCACTGAAGTTGTTTCCAAGGCTGAAGTCCTGGCTTGAAAACTAGTTGAGACTAGACTAGACTTTCTCAGGTGCGGGATATAGCTCTCAATTGGAATTGTTGCCTTTCAAATGACTTCTCCAAATTTGCTCAGTGACAGAAGTTTTAATTCTCTTTATAATAGACTGCTATAAGTATGTTCAAACTGCACTTAGCATAGGCAAAAGGAGGAATTGGGTTATCTGAAGTTAAGTGCATGTTCTTTGTCATCCTTGAAAATCCAGATTCCTGCATCACAACCCAAGTCAAATCTAATTCATCTGATGACTTTTTAAAAAAACTCTATTTTTAATATATTTTTCATTAACTAGCCACAATACTATTTTCTAAACCTACTAATCTTTTAATAGCATATTAGATAAATGTGAATCACGGTAAAATAAGCACATTTTATTATACCTTTATTATGTATTTGCCTATTAACTGCAGGCTTTGTTTTTAATAGGCTTGTGATTTATAAGTACTCTGGGAAGTGAATGTAGTTTAAAAATAATTATCAGAATGTACTGAGCATATGCTATTGATTAAATGGTTTTGACTATTAGAAGGAAGAAAGCACAATTAATGTTTATTATTTTATAACCAGTAACTATATTTTAATATAGATTTTAAAACTATTTAATTCTTTAAAATTTTATAGTTTATATTTTAAAGAAATAAATAATTAAAACTATTTATTTAAATATTATTAAAGCACCATTTAAAATATTTAAAATGTATTTAGTGCAATATATTGATTTTTTTAGCAGTTTTACAATATGGTGCTATTCTAATGGCTAAAACTAAGCTTGGGAAAAGTTAATCACTGTTCTCAGGTTCTCTCAAGATATTTATATGTAAATTGCTTAAAGAATTATTATTTTTTTAATTAGGAAGGTTAGTAGAAGTTTAGCAGTACATAGAAACACACCATGGTAAAATATAAAATGCTTACATGTGTTTTCTAGCATTATTGCTTTTTGTATTTCTAAGAGTCTGCTAGACACTAAGCAGATGTTTCTTTCCAATGTTATTGCATGGTTATTTTTCAAGTGGCTTCTTAGCACAGATGTTTCTGTGTGTATATACACCTTTCATTTGCTAATACTTTTTTTTTCCTGCAAACAGCAGATTGCATTGCTGATGCCTTTTTGATCAAAAGTGAGTGAACTCCTCAAAAATGAAACAGGTTTTCAAGTGAGACTTCTCATTTTGTTCTTACTGATACTTTTCTTGTTCAAGTGATGATGATTGCTATCAGTATAAGTTATGGACTAGATTTGGTTCTCTTCTCTTTGGTGCCTTCCTTTCTTTTTTTGTAACACAAAGCAATGTGAATCATTCTGGGGTTCCAAGAAGCCAAACACTTCAATGTGCATTTAATGCAATGTACTTATTTGACAATCATAGAAATAAGTAAATTTAAACTATATTCATATTAGGTACCTGTTTAAGCGCTGCGGATAAAAGCTTTCCTCCTGTTCCCTTCACCTTCAGATTTCCCAGCTCTTCCCAATGTACCTGTGGATTATTTCTCTTTATCCAGTTAGTCACGTTATAATGTTTTTCTTTCATGTCATGACTAGCAGGCAATGCATTCTAAGTATTTGTATTTGTAATCTGTGGGGACCGGGTTGAGGTTCAACTGAGTTTTTAAATTATTGTGTTTTTCTGCTCCTAAAATATTAAGTATAGACTCGCTTCATACTGGAGAATACATATTTTATTATATGCTGATTTAAGGGATATACCATCCATTACATTGTGAGTCAGTGGACAACAGTCTTTGATTCTTGAAGTATAAGTCTTTAGTGTGTGGCTTACATCTAGTTTGCTTGGAGTGCAGCAAAATAAATATGCAACTGGCTACAACAATCCGTGCAGACAAAAGCATAAGCTTTTGGGACTCTAAAATGGAACTTTCTTACCATATTTTTTTTAAGTAAGTGTTAGAGTTATGTCCATGCTTTATTATTTCTCCTCAAATATTGGGCATCCAACTATCTTTGGAGAGGAAGTAAAGAAGACATTCATTCCGATAATGAATACTATTATTTGGGCTAGGCTGACATGACTGAAATGTTTGAGATTCATGAAAAAAGGAAGAAACTAGTAAAACAAAACTGATGTATAAAAATAAACAAAACAAACTGCCCTTTGATAAACAGTCATATGAGATATCAGCAATAGGGAAGAGGATTTTATTCTGGGACAAGAAACTAGTAAAACAATGACAAGTTAAAAAGAAATCCAAGCATTTCCTACCTCCCCCTTTCCAATAACTAAAACAAATAATTAAACATAAGAAATGTAGTTACTCTTTTAATATTTTATTGTTGATTGGTTTGGAATATGTCAAAACACTTGGAACTTTCACAGCTAATTGAATATTAGTGTTCTGTATGACACCAGTCCACAGTTAGAAATACGCTTAGTCATTTGCTGATGTGCCATTATCATAAACTTGATCTTATTGAACTTAAATTATATATTGATTCAAGGCTCTTTATGCTGTATGGATATTTCTATTTTTGTACATGCAGAAGGAAAGTTTTAGGCTTGAAGCACTATGTCTTCATCAAAAATGAATATAAATGTAAAGTTGAAATGTTTAATGTACCTTCCATCAATATTTAAAAGGAAATTAAAATTAGATGGGACTGTTTCTTGCTACCCTTGGTGTTTGTAAACTAAATGGGAATGTATTAGACTGATAAAGGTTTGCAGAGCATGTTATAATAGTGATATTTTATATTTCCTTTGCATCCATATCTAAAAAGGAAATAAATCAATGAAGTATTTTTAAAGTACTTTTTCATGTCTTTGCTAGTGTATAGACTCTATGATGAAAATGATTCTCTCAATCACTGCTATAGCAGCTTCATGTATTTCACTAACAATTGCTTTTCACCTGTGATAAAACCACAGGAAAAATCTTGAGTACAAAAAATTTCTCCCAGTATATGGTAGAACATTTTTAAACTGTAAATTCTCTGGTAATTTCATGGTAGGTGTGAAATCTTCTTTGTCCTGTTCCCCTGGACTCCCTCCCTGCAACATCTTCAATTTTTAACTCTTTTGGCTGTCAGTTTTTTCTCATCTTCTCAGCTTTTTAAATGGAATAGCAGAACTATTAGTTTTCATAGCAATCAAAGTGTGAGGGCACATTCATAGTAAACAGAATTTGAAGACCTGCTCATAAATGCCTTCTGAAGTTAGGAAATACTAGAAAACTAATTTCCTAGTGGACACATAAGGTATATTTGAAGGGATTTAATCACCTTAAAACAATTACATGCATAGTAAGGAATATGATATTTTTTACTAAAAAATATACTGTCATGGCAGAATATAATAGCATATACTTTATCTAAAGTGAGGTTTTACTAGGCTATGTTAGTAAATGCATTAAAACCTGTAAAGCTGAAGTATGACATAATAGTCCATGGATTCCAATGTGGTGGGGTTACTAGGCAACCGCTAAGAAATACGTTATTTTAGGACTATTAACATAACAATTTTTGAAGCTTCAGATGAATTTTAGATATTTCCAGATTAGATTTAGATTTCCAGATCTATTTTTCTCATCATTTGTTGCACTTAATTTTGAAAAGTCTGTATTTTTACCTGTCAGAGAGAACATTCACTCTGAGAGTAAGGCCAACTGTTCTCAGGGTACCCAGCTCCCAGGGCTGGGAGATGGTGACAGGGAGCAAGATGAAGTGCCTGTAATACAATGGGATTAACCCAAGAATACTGAAGGAGCTAGCAGAAGTGCTCACCAAGCCACTTTCTATAATCTACAAGCCCTCCTGACTAAGTGGGGAGGTTCCAGTTGACTGGAGGTTAGCAAATGTGGCTCTAATCTACAAGAAGAACAGGAAGGAGAAGCCAGGAAATTACAGGCCTATCAGTCTGACCTCAGTGCCAGAGAAGGTTATGGAGTAACCTATGGAAGGTTATCATGAGTGCCATCACACAGTACATTCGGAACAAATGAATGATCAGAAGCAGTCAGTATGCATTTATGAAAGGTCAGTCCTGCCTGACTAACCTGATCTCCTTCTATGACAAGATGCCGCACCTAGTACATGAAGGAAAGGCTGTGGATGTTGTTTAGTAAAGCATCTGACACTGTTTCCCACAGCATTCTCCTGGAGAAACTGCTTGCTTATGGCTTGGACAAGCATACATTTCACAGGATGATGTCAGTGTCTTTTCTCATGTGACGAGTGGTATAACAAAGAAATGGTCCCAGGTTGCACCATGGGAGGTTTAGATTGGACATTGGGGAGAATTTCTTCACAAACAGGGTGGTCAAGCATTAGAACGGGCTGCCCAAGGAATTTGCGGAGTCCCCATCTCTGGAGGTATTTAAGAGACACGTGGACATGGCACTAAGGGGCATGGTTTAGAGATGGAATTTGTTAGGCCACATTGATTGTTGGACTTGATGATCTTGAAGGTTGTTTTCAATATCTGTGTTTGCATGATTCCATGATTTCAAAGGGATTGAATGACTAAGGGATAAATATATGTGGACTTGATCAATCTCTTTTTATATACCCTGAGGTCCCTCCTCCACATGATTACTCCTGGTTTCTTAAAACTTTGGTTTAGTTCCTAAGGTCTGATCCTTAACTTGTAAGGTCTATTGTCTGAAACTTTAACTCAGATTAAAGGTCTTCAAAGAAGACAATGCAGGTGGAAAGGACCAAAGCAGGCTACTGGCTACTAGGACTGTGTGCTCTTGCTTTAGGACACCAAGTTACGTAACAAGTTAGCCAAGAAAATTAAATAGAAGCTGTACCATGATGAGGATTGTAAGCTAAACACCTTAAAACTTTTGCATTGGACATAGAACTCATATGACAGGAACATCTAAAAATTAATGCAGAGCTGAGATTTTATTTCTATCATTACGAAGGCCTAGAGAATAATTTTTTTGATTTCTTTCTATCTTTGTTGTGTTCAGGAAAACTCTCTAAGTATATAATGATAAACACTGTAGGGCATAACTGAACTATGCATAGACAGATCATTATCTGCCCTTAACACTTTTTAATTTATCATAATGTAGAGAATGGAAAGATATTTAAAGAAATCCTCCTCCGCATCTTATAGTCTTCATATCACTTTTTGGTGGTAACAGGGTCTTTCTTTCTTGAAAAAAGCTAAACCACTTTTTTTCATTTTATCTCCTGAAGACTTTTAAAATGATAGATAACTTATTTCTGTCACTGATCAAGCTGAGAACAAGTTCTATGTTGCTTTTGTACAGTCAGTGACAAGTTTGTAACTTTTAAATATTAATAATGGTGCTTGAATTCTGGCCTCTTTCACTCAAAAGTTATGATCTGTATGTATCTCCACACAGTCTAAGCTGCTATGTTTCAGTGGACAAATCTGTGCTCCCAGATAGCTTATTTTCAGCCAGCTAGCCTCCTACTTACACATTCTGCTCTGGAGATAAGCAAGAGAGGTGTGTTTACAGAGTCATTCTATTTTCTAGCAGATGACAGAAACAGGCAAATTGGGAGCTTATAATTTTAGCAGTTCTTCCTCCTCAAGTATCTATATTTCTACTTTTACTGCTCCCAAGTCCGTTCACACTGTCGGATATGTTCTTAATTCTCCAATAACTGAAGAATGAGGATAGCTAGAGAGACACAAGGGTTTAGCAGTAAGCCAAGAAAAAGGAAAAGTGAGAAACTCACTCAGCTTTTCAGAAAAGAGACTGTTTGGGCTCCAACTTATGTGTATTTTCATTGAATGTTACTAATTGATATTAAATCCCAGTTAATTTATCTGATTTCCTGGATGATGGGATGTCATGAGTTTTCTGCAATCTGTGGTTCAGCAGATTGGCATATATCAGCCTGAAACCTCTGTTCATATCAGTGATCGTTCGTGATTAATGTTCTTTATGAGTTTTTTGGCTAGGAAATATACATTACCTGAGTATTGTCAAGGCATGGGTTTCTTTGAGTGTACTGGCTCAGCACTTCCATCTTGCAGGAACTGGAGTCCAACTTTCTGAGAAGCTATTACAGTAATTATTTTATTATCTTGGGTATACATCCAAACTAACATCAAAGATGAAGATCTAGAAAATCATTAGTTGTACAATCTGTTTTCTTGATATTATATCAACTTAAGATGATTTGAATGCCAAGACATGCCTCTCAGCTTTACTACTGCACACACCTAGTGTGATGTATTGATGCTGTGACTTAATGTAGACACAAATGATTATTCTTCCAAGCTTCCATTCTTTATTCTTGCATCTAAATATAGCTATGAATAGTCATACAAAGAGGAACCTGTCATTTACTCCAGCTCGTTGGAGGTCAATAGTTTTGTTTTGCTTTTCTGTTCTTCCTCTTCAACATACTTTCTCATACTGTGGGATAAAACTTAATTCAGTTAATAATAATAATAATAATAATAATCTGTACAAGAAGAGATTTAAACCACAGGCAATAGAGCTGTGCAACAAAGTCCTAACTGTCCTACTGCCACTGGCATGATGTCTGCATGCTCTGTACTTATTTTCTCTGTAAATATCTTGAATCAGAGAGAAAACCTTAGAAACTCTTAATTTTCTCTCATCCTCTCTGTTCTGAATCCTGTCAACGGAACTGAGGTGCCCAGTAGGTTCCAGTATCATATGCAACAACTACACTCACCATCAGGGAAAAGTTGTAGGTTCCAACTTTAAACCTGCATAATTTTTTCTCTTGTTGTTTTTAAACTGAAGTTTTCTTCGCTGCTGTTTTATTGCTTTAAAAATGCTTTTAGACAGATAGGACATGATTCAGCTAGTAAGGCACTGATAATTTCCTCTGTTTCCTTTGAACTGATATAAAAAGAACCCTATATGCTTTGTATATATATATATGGAATAAGTTGTTAGATATATCTGCTGTTTCTACGTGAAACTAGTATTTCCCTTTAGGGGAGCTATCTTGTTAATATGCTCCATTTTAAGGTGTGCAAATTGCTTGATAGAACTGCACATTTCTTAAAAAAAAAAAAAAAAAAAAATGAAGAGGAAAATCTCTCATCTGAAATGTCATTTAAAGACTTACAGAAAGCTGAGTCTCTCTGCATTGCTGAGTAGCAGAGCTCCTTTGCAGTGTCTCATGCCACTGCCAGTCACAGGACAAAGCTTCATTGTGTTATTTCTTGATCACTGGAAAATGCTAACCGTCTTTGCCACTCTGCAGATTTGTTTCATGTCCTTACACTGTTAGACTGGTGTACTCACTGCATGTTTCCTTACCTTTTCTGCTTACTTTTCTTCCCTGAAGAACCTGTAAGTCTGATACAAAAGTATGAAGGATACCAAGCCCGAACTCTTCTGGAGAGAAATCCTATTGAGTTATTTTAACTTTTTGTGGGTATGGGAGAAAAAGGAGGAAGTTACTAGAACAGTTCTTGCTGTCCATAGAAATGTTTACATAGATCCCTGTTAGTCTATTCTCCAGGCCTGGAGGTTGAAAGGGAAAATGGAAACATCTGGAGGAACTCCAACAAGTTGGCCAGAATAAGGGAGGTCATCAATAGTGTATGTAAATCAATGAAAATGCTTCTATAGGTTTCATATAATATAGTTTCCATATAGTATATTTTCTGTATAGTGCTGGGAGGCATATATCTGATCAGAATAGACAAAGACCCTTTTATCCATCCATGAAGGTGCAACAAAATTAGGTGGACTGTATTTTTTGATATACTTCATTTACAGAAAGTGTATTTGGAGCTGGAAACAGAAATATGAAAATTCTGTTTTAATCTGTTAATTTTCAGAGGTCTCCTTGGGGGTGGGAGAGGGAAGGATGTAAACCTCAATGGAGAATGTAAGGGCTCACTGAAGAACAGTTTTTAATTTCCCATGAACTGTGTAGCCTTTGTTAAGAATGACAGCTCCTTCCACCCAACTCTGTCCCCTCTCAAACTTCAGCAAAATTTATTTACAGTGTGTTTTTCCCACTGAAATATAATCTGTGAGAGTACAGATGTCACAGAAGGAGGACTTACTATTACAGCTTAACTTTATCTTTTAACATTGAAGAATTATGCTCTGTGTTTGGGTAGGTGATTTTCCGTCTCTCTATTGTTCTGTTAAGCTATTCTAATTGTGCAATATACGGACAGTGAACATGAGTAACTTAAGACCCTCTTTCCCCTCCACGGATCCATGGATATAGAACATTGAACCATTTTACTGAATATATAATGGAGGTTTTGTTTGTTTGGTTGGTTGGTTTTTATTTGTTTGTTTTTGTTTTGTTTTGTTGTTTTTTCTAATAAACAGAAACAAAAGTCTTGATTTTAATAGTGTTTGCATATGCAATGAGAGTCTCTTTGTAATGAAGCCAAAGCTTAGATCTTCACGGACTTGATGTGCTTTAGTTAGGCATTCTCTGAATATCTTATCATGCTTCAGTATTGTAAACCCAAGGAGGGTAGAGTGTGAACAGAGGCACCAAACTTCACAACAGTTATGGAGGGAGTGTGTGGGATAAAAGTCAAATCATCTGAATGTTTTAAATAAACTTGAAAAAATAGTTTAAATCACTATTTTAAAAGGAGGGTTTTATTTTTCACACACAAATACCAGATTAAATGGGAATCAGAAGTGCTATCCTTTGCAAAATTTTGACAAATTATTTTTTCATATTTTGACCTGTTCCTGTCAGCTGTGAGCACCTCTTTTGAGGTATAGCACACCTCAACACTGAACTGATGTTAGAGTAAAAAACATCCAAGGATCTTCACCGATTTGGAAGATCAGTCCTTGTAGTACTGATTTATTAACATTTTCCTTCCTGATTGCATCTTGTATATTGAAAAACATTTTCCCTTTGGCAATTTTCTTTATTTCATGTCTTTAAATGTAAAAAATCTTGATGTACACACAGTAGCTAAAAGACTACTGCATCCTGTATATCACTTGAAATTAATTAGACATCAAGTCTCAATTAACTGTACTTAAGTTGTACAATTCATTTTCTCTGGAAAGGAACCAAAGTGTTTATGTAAGTTACATGTAGGTCATTGTTCCTGCTTTGGTTGCAGACTCAGCTAATGCAAACTGTCTCTGATCTCAAACTTCATTCAGTCTTAGCATAATTTAGTTATTTTGTTGTCTAACAGACTGCACACTGTAACTAGAACTTTTCTCTCCTTAAAAGTACTTTACTGACCATTTTATGTCCCTAATGCTAATCTCTTATTTCCACTGAGTTGCAAAAAAAAAAAAAAAGAACAAATATGTTCTCATTGCTCATTGCACTACATAAAAAATGTAAATAGCTGAAAGAATCAACAGGTAGAAAGCTGGTTGGTTTTCAAATGTCTCCATAAGTACAAGGTGTAGAAAAAAATAAAAAGGAAAAATTAATGCATAGTCTCCTATTAAAATTCCTTCCTTTCAATTATTTTCCTGTAACCAGTTCCCTTAGTTCCTGAAACACAGACTAATATAAGGGCATATACTCTATTTTAGGGTTAAAAAAAAAAAAAAATGCAGCTGAAGATCTATGAAATGCAAAATTGTATTATAGCAGTTAACTTTATAAATTAATATGTATCATATAATATGTCATTAATGTGTAACCCTGAAGCAGAGAATGTTTGCAGCAACCACCAGTAGTCACGGTTTGTAATTACTGTTTCGAGAAACAGATGAGCCCGTCTGTATTAAAGGTCTGATGACTGATAAATGGGGATTTCTCACATACTGGGTAATCACCTGACTACCAAGAAAAGGAAAAACATTCCTCTGTCACTCTGTGTTTAAAAATAGGAATTTGGCCCAATTCCATTTAAAAGTACATTTGTTCCAATATGAAATAAAAGTAGATCTTAAAGCCTTGAAAGATGTTTTGTCAACTCTAAAAAAATATTCAAAATATTTACCAAGCATTTCCTTGGTCTTGAAGATGTCAGCCTCTCCCCTCACTTCATGCTATTCTCTGGAGATAATGTAGCAGCTGCTGGGGAAAGTTGAGACTTACTCTGTTTTCCAATATACGTGTGGTGTTATAATGACAATATTTTTTCCTGATATCTCTTTCATGAAGATTTGTTTAGCAATTTCCTAGGCTAAATGCTTTATGGTTAAACACATTCATTAAGATACTTATATTTTGTCATTCCAGAGGAGGAACTTTTCTTCAGCTTCTGTAGGGAGGAAGTCCAACTCAGTTGATTTTACTTAAGAGCTCTTTCCACTTCCACTCCTAAAGTAACATAAATTGTACTTCAGTTTTCTTCAGCTTCTGCCCACAGGTTATGTAGCTCTGTCTCCATGTATTTAATTTTAATAATACCAGAGCTCCTTAAAAACTACTGGGAAGGGATGTTTCATTATTCTAGTTTCTTCAGTGTAAGGTAGATCCTTCTATTTGATGAAGCAAAATAATTGTCCATCTGACTTAAAGAAAATTCCCTGCCAGCGAACAGGTCAGTGATTCTCATTTTACAGAAGTCAAGGTGGAACCTATTAATGAACATAATATCTCACAATTGAGCCTACTTGATGATGTTCTTCAGAAAGAGTCACCTCATGAAAAGAGAGCTACTATTCTTAAAAGGATATGGAAAGCTTGCTGTGTCATTATTAAAAATACTCTATTTTTACGTGAGGGTCAAGTTGGAACAGCTCCAGCAGTAAGTCTGTGGCAGTCATCTTACAATGTGCACAGCAGGACAGTAAACGTCTCTTTGACTTCAATCCCATTAGTCTCTTTCCACATGAGGGAGGTCTGCCAAGGCTCTGCAATAGTTTGCTTTTAGCATTGCTTTCTGTCATTAACTTGTGACACTTTTGATGACAGGGTCTTTTTGACACATCTCAGACAGGTAAATGCCATGGGATTTTTTTTTTTCTTTGGCTCTTGTTTGTTCTGCTAATGGCCGGGTCTTTAAAAATAAAATAATTTGTTCCTGTTCAGTATAAGTATTAGGCTACATAAAGCTCTTGGATCAAGAGCTGTCATCTCTGATAGTTTTATGGTTATATATATATCTGTTTTGGCATCAAATGCTAAGGCTTTAAAGATATATGTTATTGCTGTTAAATGTTCATAATATTTACCTCAATGGTTCAGCAAAAGTGCAAATATGTAAGCCACATAAGTTATTAATAATGAATGGCTTTTCATACCAAAAAAGTGTGAATTTATTAAAATTTGCCCTAACTTTATAGCTGTCTTTTTGGCAATGATCTGATCCAATATGACCAAGAATACTAAAGGTCTTTAATAGACCAATTTTTGTGATAAAAATCTTCTGTTAATAACAGTGTTCATTCCTTTAATTACTAAATAGAAATACTGCTAGAATATTAAAATTTTTAACATTGCCTGATGTCATATGCTTTTAGGACTTTGATTATTGCAGCTCATTCTTTTCTAACTTCTTCAATTAGATTCTGCTTTCTCAGAAGACTGTAGAATGCTGGTATTAAGATATTATTCCATGGATTATCTCTGTCCATTGCTCTTCCCTCACATTATATTGCCTTCAGTTAAGCATTGTGCCTGTTACAGAGTGTTGACTACCATTTGTATTTACCCTGTTTTCTCAACTTTACCTATATCTTCTATATTTCTGAAAAGATTTTGTGCATGTTTTTGCATTTCTCTAACCATCCCATTTTTTCTCTAAACACGCCAGTCTGAAGTTCCTCAGCAAAAAGTTAATCTGATGCCCCAGCTATTCCAGCTTTTTCCACCTTGTATCTCCTTAGTACCAATTCCCGATACCCAAGTTCTCCTGAATCTCCACCTTGGTCCATCCTCATCCACCATTAAGGTTGTCTTCTTCCAGAAGATGACCACATCCTCTTTCACTGGCTCTTTCTAGCCTTTTCACACCTCTCCCATCTGCTCTGCTCTGCTCTCACCATCATCCCATCAACTCAAATATTTTTTACTCTACAGTTCCCACTTCCTTTCATGCCCTGTTTATGCTTGTGGCTAATTTCTGCCTCTTTTATCTCTGCTCCATGCAGATGCTACTGGTGCCACATCTAGTTCAGTTCTAGTGGCTTGTTTCCTTTGGTGGTCAAATCTACTTCCACACCTACAAAGCTTTTGTTCTAAAAAAGGATTAAAAATAAAGACCAATTCCCTACCCAAATCCTCCACCCAAATGGGATTTATTTCCTAGGTAAATGACAGATCACCCATTCCTATTTTGTTTGGCCCGTTTGTAAAGAAGGTGGGAGGCAAGGAAAGAAGAGATCTTCTATGCCATTGTAATGGTTGCTTAAATGACTTTACTATGTTAATACATGTATTGAGACACCTTAAAAAACAATACACAGAGAAGAGGAGCAGGATGCAAAATACATAAAAGTTCTGCTTTCTACACAATTCGTTACCTGTATAAGACTGATAGGAGTACCTAATGTACACAGTCAGAATTTCTAGTATAAATACCATTTCAGGAATACAGAAACAAACAAACAAACAAAAAAGTTTTATTAACGTTAGAATAGTAAATACCTGTGAAGGTTATCCCACAGGGGAAACCTACTGCACAACAGCTCCTTCAACAGCACTGTCTCTCTATCCTGTCCCTGATCTCAACTACAGTCTAGGAGTGCAAGTAGATTGCTATCTACTAGAGTTACTAACAAAGCTGATGGATAGAAAAAGCTCTTCTGAACATATGATTGTGTTTGTAGATATTGTGCGACGGATTCTTGTTTGCAAATCATTCATCCTTACATTTATCATGCCAGGAGGCTGTATCTTCTTCATAGCCTTTGTCATTACATGTGGAAAAGAAGCATCTTACCTGTATATTATTAGCAATTGAAAATTGGTGAAGGAATTTAATTTTGTTCAAGTTGAACTTTTAAAAATATTTCTTTTTGACCAATATTCCTTTTTGTCTTCTGTAAGGTGATGGCCAATTATCTCATTTGTTTGCCAGCTAAATCCTTCAATAATTTTGTGCATTTTTTCTTTACTAGAACCGAGGGCAAGGATGTCAAAATTTCTCTGCTTCTGGTTGTCATCTTTGATGTGGATACATTTTCATCACTGTACCCATCCTCCATTCTCATCTCATCTGAAGTGTCAGTTTTTGTCACACCACCACCAGGTTCATAACATCCTAAATTGACAAGTATATTGAAATTGGTGAATGTCTCTAGCATGAAAAATGGAGGAAAGAATGTTATCTTTCTTATTTGGTTTGTGTGATGAATTTCCAACTTTGGAAAGACCTTCCTGCATAGTCTTTTGTAACTTTTCTCTGGGAGGGCCTTTTGCAATGCATTTAAATATATAAATTCATCTGAATATGGCCAACTCAGAGCACTTTCCCCTGTTGGTTGCGTACTACATTTCTGCTGGATTCAATGTGGAAGCCTTCCTTTTCAATAGAAATATTTCTCACTGAATCTGTGAGTGATTTGTTGCAGAGGAGCAGAGACAATCTTATTCTCTCCCTCCTTGATGATAGCATTACTTTTATCTACTTTCTACGCAGTAGGTAGCTAGATAGACAGACAGCAAGCAAGAGGATTTTGTGGCCTTGAAATCTGCTACATCTATAGGAGTTTTAAAGTCAAGTATTTACATTTGGAGGACAGTGTCACCAGCTAACATTTAGCTTGTTGGACATTAATCAGAAATCTTCATACTAACTTATTTATTTCTTGCTGATATTAGTTGTTCTGCCAGGTACTTGTTAACACTCTTCTTTTCTAATCTCATAATGACACTATCTTCTGCTCAAAAGAATGGCCCCATCTTTTTTCTGTCCCAGTCTTTTTGCCATCCCACCATCTTTATAGGGGCTCATCAGTGGTAAGACTCTTTATTCTGAATGACAATATATAGATGATATGGAGCAGGTTACATGGGACTTTAAAAAAAAAAAAAAAAAAAAAAAAACGAGTTTATGGAGTTTATGTTTGTAAAATAAAGTGACGGGGAACCAGTAGCGAGATGACAAAGACAAAGCAAAGGGCTAACAGAAATGATCTCTTCAGCAGTGTTTTCTGGAGGAATATTGATTGTGTGAGATTGCATTTTTCAAGGCCGAAAGGAAAGGGTTGCAGTTGTTGATATATGATGAGACTTTAGACAAGCACTTTATCTGTGAAGGCAAGATAGGAAAGCTATATCTTAGATACCCTGTAAAGAAATGTCTGCAAGTCTGCAGCGGAACATGAGCATCTAGAGTATCACCCACAGCTGCATGACAAACAGGGTGCTGTCCAAAGAATAAGACAATTAAAAGGCTTTGAGGAAGAAGATTATTAGTGGAAGATTTTCAGGTTACTAAGGTGTGGTGGTCTGAAACTTGAAAGGAAGATCTGAAATGTAATGCAGAGTAACAATGTGCAGCACCAAATGTTAGCATCTCTGGGTACTAATTGTTCTGTTTCCAGCTCTGCTACATGCCTCCTCTGGGCTCCTCCGTAAGTCATTCAACCTTTCTGTGTCTTTGTTTCCCCATCTGCCAATGAATGATAAAAACCTAGTTCACAGGTGCATTGTGTGGCTCAGTTAATTAATATTTTGAGGGCTTTTTGCAGTCATCAGATGGCACAGCTATAGGAATGCTAAAGCTATTAGTTAGTAATCACTACTAAAAACAAGAAACACAGAAATGGCCCTACTGGCTCTATATACTTAATGTAAATTACTTTGTGATATATATCAAAGTACTGTTCCATAAAGTAATAACCTGGGACCAGAATAACAAAGTATTTGAACTGTTCCAAAAGGAAAAACGCATAGCAGGATTAAGGGAAGCACATGGGCAGGCAAGACTTTTTTTTTGTCCATCTTCAACTATTTTTTGAAGACTGACATATATGAAGACTGGCAGTTAGCCAATGTCTGGTTAAGCATTTGTGTAAATCCCATGGCAAACCTAGCTTCATCTTCTGGTTTCTCAGAACATTTGTGAATTTGGCCCACCTGTCCCTAGCCATTGTCTTTGGGGCCATTATGTGTGAAAGCTCATCCAGATCTGTTCCAAGCCCCAAGGAGTTCGTTGTCATGAGGCCCCTGCACAGATGGGGATGGGGGGAAGGGGGAGGAAATCTTTGAACTGGACTTTGAACTTGCATCTCTGAGTCAGCGTTGTGCATGAAATTTAATATCACACCCCTCATCCCATGCTTTGCTCTTCCCATGTCATTCCAGCTTGCTCAGGGGCAGATGCTGGAGCCCAGGGACACCAGTGTGACATAAAGGTGACTGGGCAGGTGTGGCTGGCATGCCAAACCACAGAATAGGCAGAAGATGCAGAAGCTGGGGGCTTGTTTCTTCTTCTGGACCTGGAACGCCATGGAGTCAGGACAAAAGTTGTGCTTTTGCCAAATACATGTAAGGTCAATGACTTAGCCAATGCAGGATGGATGGAAAAAGAAGAGGTGAATGCATAATCTTTTTGTTTGAACTATTGGATTCTTCAACACTGGATATAAAAAAATGATAAAGTGCATCAGATGTTCTGTTCAGTCTAAGCATGATGATGACAGCAAACCCTAGAGCAAAGAGAATGCTTCAAAAAAGTAATTTAGAAAAATTAGGACATACAGAAGTGTGTGTCATCCATTAACAGCAATAACAAAAAGTGCTCTGAAATGGTAATCCGCCTAGTCAAAACCCGATGCCATATTTCAGCTGAAGGTGACTGCTGGCTGCAGCAGCAATTAGGCACAACTAATAATATGGAATGTAAAATGAATGTTTATATTATGCAAAAATGCATAAATAAGACTTAAGGTAGATAAATTTCTAGAGAAATGAAGCAGAACAGGAAATAAATAGTTATGAAGTGTCCTGGTTTCAGTTATGACAGAGTTAATTTTCCTCCTAGTAGCTGGTAGGGTGCTATGTTTTGGATTAGGATGAGAAGAGTGCTGATAACATGCTGATGTTTTAATTGTTGCAGAGCAGTGCTTACACTAAGCCAAGGACTTTCCAGCTTCTCACTCTGTCCTGCCAGCGGGCAGGCTGGGGGTCGAGCAGGAGGGGACAGACCCAGGACAGCTGACCCCAACTGGCTAAAGGGGTATTCCATACCATCTGACGTCATGCTGAACAATATATAGGGGTGGCTAGCTGGGGTGGGGGGGCGGCTGCTCAGGGATAGGCTGGGCATTGGTCAGCAGGTGGTGAGCAATTGCATTGTGCATCACTTGTTTCGTACACATTATTATTAGTAATGCTATTATTATTGTTGTTGTTGTTGTTATTGTTGTTATTTTCCTGTCTTAATAAACTGTCTTTATCTCGACTCACAGGCTTCACTTTCTGGTTTCTCTCCCCCATCCCAGAGAGGGAGGGAGGAGGGTGAGCAAACGGCTGTTTGGTGCTTAGCTGCCGGCCGGGTTAAACCAAAACAGTCCTTTTTGGCGCCCAACATGGGGCTCGAAGGGTTGAGATAATGGCAGATCTGACCAGAGTGTGTTAAACTAAAATTGGTATTAGACCTGCTTAATAGTTGCTAGTCACAATGTTGATTGCTTTACTCTCAAGTCTGCTATGCCTGTTTTCCAAATTGAGTTTTATAGCATGTTACTTACTGTATGTGCTCCCTGTCATGCTGTTTATCCCTTCCAGGCCTTGGTTTAAGATTGTTATGGTACTGAGCGGTGTAACAATGGCTTATGATATGATGAAATTTCTGGTCATGACCCTAACCTGGTATTTGTATTCAGCAGTGTTGTCAACTCAGTACTTTGGAAACCATATCTCAGAAACTATTAACAATTACACCTATTCCTTTTTTTGTCAGGGAGCCAATCTGTGGAGAGGACAGGGGAAGATATTTTTTCCTACTTGTTCACTCTCCCTTTCTCCTTCACCACCCTCTTATCCTCCAATAGTTACAATAGTTCTCCAAGATGTTGAATATCCTTGGGATGTTCAGACTAGCATGGTGTTATTGTTATGTCTCCTGAATGTGCTTCAGTTTTTTTCTTTTTTTAAGGTTAAACTACTTAGGAATCTCATTCAGAGCTCTGTCCTGAGGTGGGATAGTTGTGAGTGGCAGGGAGTGTGGGAGGATATGGGCAGGTTTCTAGAGCAGTGGGCACCTCTAGTGTTTTGGAAATTCACCCCTGAACAACTGCAAAATCCTAAAAAACTGGTAGAATACTTGAAAAAAGGGGTGGCTAGCTGGGGTGGGGGGTGCTGACTGCTCAGGGCTGGGTTGGGCATCGGTCAGCGGGTGGTGAGCAATTGCATTGTGCATCACTTGTTTCGTACACATTAGTAGTAATAGTATTATATTATTATTATTATCATTATTATTTTCTATCTTAATAAACTGTCTTTATCTCAACTCACAGGCTTCACTTTCCCGTTTCTCTCACCCATCCCAGAGAGGGAGGGGGGAGGGTGAGCGAACGGCTGTGTGGTGTTTAGCTGCCAGCCGGGTTAAACCACAACATGAAAATACCCCATGAGTCCTGTTCGCATTCTGGATTGATTAATTTATTACAAATTTTCAGTATTTTAGGTATCAATATAATGTCCATCCCAACTAATCATCTTAAAGGAGTTATTAGGAAGTGCACCGATATATACAAATATTTTAAACCCTCAGTTGCTATGACTTTTTTGCATGCTTTTCCTTCTTGCTGTCTTTGGTCTGATTTATTTCCTCTAACACTTTTTCTCCCAATTCCAAATCCTTATTTCCAGTATTTATAGTGTAATATAATTACAAAAATAATTTTCACATAGTTCTCTAATGTGTAAATTTTTGTCTTCTTTTTAGTTGCTGGTCCTGTATTTTATGTATGCCACCATGTGACTTAGTCTAGTATCAGATATTAAAAGCACAAAATAGTAGAAAGATTTCCTTTGTTAACTCAGTACCAAGGTAATAGATATTCTACTCCTTTGACTGCAAAATATTTAGAGAAGGCAGGACTGGAGCAGGGTAAAATTGGAGATTTGGGGAAAAGAATCAGAGTAGAAGAAGGCAGAATGACGTCAAGCATGAGGAACCTGGGGAAAATGGCGGCTGTGGGCTGGTCTCAAGCTCCCAGTCGAGGTCTTGCAGTAAGACTTGCTTCATATCTGCCAGCTTCCTTTTGAAGAGATGGGAGCAGGCAGTTTCAGCACCCAGGCAGGTGGCTGGGAGGACAAACCTGCTAGCAGCTGCCCCAGAAGTGACTCACACCTGTGTAACTGTCTGCATGCAGTCTGAAAGATTAACCTGGCACCCATTAGTTAAGCACTTTCTTTAGCTGGAAAGCAGATGCTGTTCTTTCTGCTGTAGTCCCCACAATCTAATCCTCCCCTGAATTCAAGTACAGTTGATGTGAGTTGTTTTGGGCTTTTTGTATGTTTGTTTGCTTGCTTGTTTATTTGCTCTGACATTTAGTATTTTCTCTAAGTTGTTTTGTTGTTGTTGTTGTTGTTGTTTTTGTAGGCCTTGGCAGTGTACACAAGACTGGGAGTATTGTTCCTGTAAATGAATGTAGTATTTTAAAAGTAACCTTCTTACCTGAACAGTTTTCCCCTATTTGCAAGCCAATTGAACATTTCATTGTGGTGGGGGTGGCACGCTGGACTCTGTAGAATCGGCTTCTAGCATTCAAAGGAGCCACTGGAAATGAAAGTGTGACTATACATCAGCATGCTGGCACCGTGTTTTAGCTGATGAAACAACAGTAAACCTCACAGCATCGACGTAAACTATGTCTGCCAAAGCTACCTGAAGTTCATAAGAGTAATTAAGATCTACACCCAGAAGAATAATTAAAATATGTAAAACATCTATTGATCTTGAGCATCTGGTGACTTGTCAGTAACCACAGACACACAAAACCAGCCTGTTTTAACATACTGTTAATTTGCAGTCTTTGATTAGATAGATTCTTTTTGGTATGTGTCCATAATAACTAAAAGGATCAGCCCTGCCATTCATTACATTCCTTTTAATAAATGACCTCTGTTTTGTATCCCAGCAGGGAAGTTTGTAACAGTGAATGTTCCTGTCGATTGAAAATTGATCTTTTCCAAGGGACATTCTAAAAGATTAAGCAGGCATCTTTAGGCATGAGACTCAGGTCACCTCCATCCTGCAAGTAGCATGCTTGATTTTATTTCTGTTTTTGTTTTTAGATCTGCAGCTTCAGCCAAGACCTGTGTCTCTCAGACCACTGAATTTTATCTCTTCTACCAACTTTGAAAATATGTAAGTCACAAGCTGCATTGATATATGAAAAAATAGATAGTGAAATATAGATGATAATGACTATACTCGCATCAAGTTGAAGAGAAAAATACCTGTCTCTATAGACATTTCATAGCTTATTGATATTTGCAATAATATATTTTGTTCTTGTCCTCAAAATCTGCTACAAAACAACTGACCTTTTCTTTTTAAATAATGTATATAATTTCTTTTTTGATGGACTAGAACCATAGGGCCTGGTCACGCCCTATTAAATACTATCGATGGAAGCGGAGTACAACTTGAAGTAATGTCAGCCAAATATCTTTCTGTCAAATTACCATTTTCAAGTCTGAATAAACTATACAGTAAAGAGAAAAGAAAACCAAGCCCTACAGGACAATCTAGGAAAAAAAAAAAAAAAAAAAAAAAAAAAAAAACTGTGTGGCTATCTGGAAATTGACCTAGTTGCAGATTGTATTACAAGTTGAACATGGATTAAATTTGTTGAAAGATAGCTCAAGTTCACAAGATCTCAGAGCAATTTTAAATCTATTTAAGATGGTTTACTCACTGTAATATTTGATAATGTCTGACCTTAGTGAAACATCCAAAGGAGATCTCTCTTCTTAATAGATGCACTGGGTCTGGCTGGGATGTTAACTTTCCCTGCAGCAGCCCATACAGTGCTGTGCTCTGCACTTGTAGCTAGAACAGCAGTGGTATCACACCGGTGTTGTGTCTGCTGCTGAGCAGTGCTGGCACAGCATCAGGACTTTCTCTAACCCTCCTAGGGGACGGGCAAAAAAATGAGAAAGAAACATCACCAGGGCAGCTGACCTAAACCAACCAAAGCGATATTCCATACCATATGATGTCACACTCAGCAATAAAAGGTGGAAAAAGGAGGGGGGAGGGGGGGGGGTTGGGCTCTCATTGCGAAAACGTCTGTCCTCCTCCCAAACACCGGCTACGTGCGTTGAGGCCCTGCTTCAAGGATGTGGTCAAGCATCGCTCATTTGTGGGAAGTAGAGAGTAATTTCTTTCCTCTGCACTTCCACATAGCCTTTACTTGTTTTGTGTTGTTATTCCCTTTCCCCCTCCCTCTTCTCCTTTCCCTTTTTTCCCTTTAGTTGAATTGTTTAATTAATAATATTTCCTTAATAATATTTTTTCTCTTTATTTAAATTATCCTTATCTCAGCTTGTGAGTTGTTCTTTCCTTTACTTCTTCCCCTCCTCATCTGAGGAGAGGGAGTGAGAGAGTGGTTGTGGTGTTCAGCTGCCTAGCACGGTAAAACCACGACAGTAGAGTTGCATTTTCAGTGGAGCACATTCATGTTGCACTGAAATTCTGGGTCTTGAGAATGGTTGTACTAAGCACTGCAGAATGAAACCACTGAGTATCATAAACTCAAAAGTCCATGTATCAAGCTCTGTGACAGAAGGGTCTTGAATCTACCTTCTGCCCATAGGCATGCAGGAGGCCCTAATAGTCATTGTGTTCTTGCTTCTTTTTGCTAATATCTATGCAAAGTTGACTACTGCACCCCTCTCTGTCTGCGTAATGTATATATATTTTTTTATTTATCGCTTTAAACTCTGGCAATGATCATGTCATAGTACTGGATATGCCTCAGAAACATGTTGTTTGAAAAGTAGGATATAGTCCCAAAACTGCTGCAAGGCAAACGTTAAAGCAGTGATGGAGCCACTGTTTCAGTCTTCCTGGGACTTGCTTTTAATTTTATTAGTTTAATATGAATATATATTAGATGAGTTGCTTATTAGATCAGTTGAAATGCTAGAGCCTGTTACCTCTATGGAGGAACTGATTATCTTAAACCCTTTCATTTCCAAATGGTATACTCCTTGTCCATTTTCAATTCAAAGCAGCTTTATTAATTCTTTCTATGGTAGTCCTCTGTGCTGCAATTACAGCATTAGCCTGAGCTTTTCAGACTTGATAACAGATTCTAATTTTATCCCATCTGTTTCATTGTAAGGATTTTTTTTCATGCCTGGAGGTGGCTTTTCCTTAATCATTTCTTCTGTACAAGATTGCTAGTAGGAGCTTAAAAGGCTTTTCTTCCTGCAAAGATCAACTGCTGGTTTCTTCTCCATCAGGACAATGTATCAGCAGTTCTCTGGATAAATTGTCTAGAAGGCAATCATTTGGAAGCTCTTGCCAAGCTAGGAAGGTTGTTAGCTTTTGATCTCTTTTCTTAAATAATATCACTGCAAAGTTGCCCTAGCATACTGACGTTAGATCTCTGATGGGTTATCTTCTTGAGAGGAAAGATTACAGAAAGATTCTTTGTTAATTTGCCAAATTGAAATAAACAAAATTCGTTTTAAGACCTGGGATGTTCATGTGAACGTACCACTGCAGGTACTGACGTGTGTGTGTACATGTGAAACAACAAACGGATTCAGCTGACACATGAAATGAACAGAAAATGAATGGATAGTTTAAAAAAAAAAAATACAATTTCATTTCTTTAGTAACTTTTAAATCCCTTTGAGATTTGCATTTTGTCTTTGCATTCATGTTGACAATGGTATGGCTGACAGAACACCTAATTAGGTTTGACTAAGATGTTCAAAGAAGATAAAGCAGTTTAGCTCAGGTTTTGGCTCTTCGTGCCCATAGTCAGTCACCAAAATGATAATAAAAGATGGAAAATTCATGGAAGTTAATACTTCTGTGAAAGATAACTCCTGAAAGCTTTCATTTATCACTCATTCCCTTTCTGAATGTATAGTTTCTGGAGACTTCTACAGAGTCTTCAGCTATCCTTGTGAACTTGACAGGTCTACGAACGTCATAGGAAGTTAACTGTTCATCAGAATATACCTTGGAAGGCTAGGGAATGAGGGCTGGTCTGCAGCTGCATGTATATCCCTTATCTGCAGAGAGACGTCCTTAAAAATCCTTTGGGGAAGGTGGGTCATGATAAGCTTGGAATTAAGCAAGTTCATTCTTCCTGGCTGAATGTAAAAATCAGAAAGTAGCAATGATTTCCAGCCATGTTGTCAATATTAACACACTGGCAAATAGCTTTATATCTGGACATTTAAATGATACAGTCTTGATTTTGCCTCATTCTGATGTTACATTTGATATGGAGATATTCCTTAGTTGCGTGGACTTTTAGGCAGTGATTACAACCTAAAGGATATACATACTGGCCATAACAAGCCCTATGTGCTTGACTTTTTTAAACACAGGTTTTGGATTTCTGTTGTGCCCTTGCCACAGGACTTTCTGTAGTAAATATATTTTATATATATACACTTCTATTTAATCAGTTTGGACATTGGTTGAGTTGGGCCACTCTGCCCAAATTTTAATTAAATTAATCACAATAAATTGTGATTAATAAATTGTGATTAATAAATTAATCACAATAGTTTTTAACTATAAATAATTTTATAAATAACTATAAATAGTTTTAATAGTTGAGATTATGATTGCATTTTTATATATGTATTTATACATATATAAAATACATATTTATATATGTATTCATATTTTTATATATGTATTCATATTTCAGATGATGTTTGTTTCACAGAAAGACAGGAAGTAAAATTAAGAACATATCCACAACCCATCTTCAAAATGCAGGGTGTCAGTCACTGCGTGAGCCAGACTTTACAGCTCATTCAAAGCAAACTTCTGTTCATCTAAATAGTCTGATATTTTTGAAGATCCTTCTCCATTTCAGATAGCTGGTATCATAAAAGTATTTTAGATTGTTATTCAACAGTTATATGAACTTCAGAAGTTTCAAGTAAACTACAGAAGCTATTGCAGTTTGTTCTTTATATTTTTTTTGGATTCTTAAAAATTCTGAATTTCTCCCTAGTTGACCTTTAGGAACAAAAACAATATTGCAATGTTCCTGATCTATTGGATAGAGTTCCAGGATAGCTATAAGAACTCCACTGGCTTCTGTGATTTAAGTGTACATATGTGTTCACCCTCAATATGAAGTAGTTAGTGAAAAGCTTTGATTACCCTTTTTTGACAAAGTAGTGGATCTCATGGTGAGATATGAAAAAGCAGGAATTATATAATTATTTCTCTTTCTATATTTTTAGAATATCTTAAACTAAAAAGTAATTTCTGTGAAATGTATGATGCCTTAAACTCCTGCAGATGGCTATCCATTTCTTCCATTTTATTTTTTTTTTTTTTTTTTTTTTCCTTTTTTTTTTTTTTTCACCATATATTTAGGTTTTGGCACATTAAACCTCATACAGAAATTACTGACTCAGAATTTTTTTTAGTTTGGAACTGAGGAGCTCAAAAATGAATGTGGAGCAAAAAAACATATGCACTTTTGTGCCACATCTGACTGGTACTATACCTATTGTATAGTTATACCAACTATAGATTTATGTTAAATTATTCTCTATATGCTATCATCTAAAAAAGTGCATTTAAGATTATTGTTCATCAAATACTCTCACGTATGTTTTGGAATCAAATTTTACATGTCTTTCAACCATATGTTTAAATATGTTGTGTCTTGTCATATTTCTCCTCTAATGCTGATGTTGTTGCAAGGTAGTATCTTTCTCATCAGAAGGTGAAATTATTAGTATATCTTATAAATGTATAAAAGTAAACACCATAGCCTATAGCACCCAGAAAAAATCTGTCCTCCAGACTGAACAATAGATTTTCATTTATAATTACACATTTTAGGACCATTTAGTCTGCTCTCATTCATGTAGCAGTGCTCTTATTAGAGCTTTTTTTTTCAGATTTTTTTTTGCAAGGCACTATATCAAATGTCTAGTGCAGTTCAGAAATATTACGTTTACTGCATTTGCTTTGTCATGAATTATTTCACTCTTTACACTCTCTTCCCCTTCAAAGTTTGCATCTAGGATGGAGTATCTTCTGCACGATAGTTAATGAGCATATTTCTTTAATGAAACATTTCAATTTTGAGAACAGGTGGTCAAACATCTATTCCACTGACACAAGGAAAAAGCTGTCTTGACTAGAAAATAAGTCTCTTGTAGGTAAAATACAATACCTGCCATCACAAAATGAATGGAAAATGTTCTGAGCATGTCACTTCAACAGTGGCTCTACAGCCAAATTATATCATGTGCATAGCTGTTTTGTTTGGATTTTTTCCTTTATATTGGCAGCTGCTAAATAAAAGCCATTTCAATTTCCTTTTTTTGCTGATTGAGTGGTTAGCTCTAAGTCCAGTTTCTAAACAGCATCTGGCACTTTTTATGCAGCTATAAAATATTTAAAAATAAGGTGAACTGCTTTTGGCAAGCCTGTTACTTGAAACCCAAAGGGAATTCTGGAGTCTATAGCACACTTTGTTATCTCTTTGCCAATGCAGCACATCTAGCAATATGAGACTGTCTCCTGTGTTAATATCAAGCAGTCGGAGAGAAACAGATGACCCTTGTCACCTGATACAGCATCCTGCCCTGACTTTGGCCTGGCAAGTACTGAAGATTTCCTGATTAAACAAAATTCCAAGCAATTAAAGTTGAGATGCAGCGGAACACCTTGTCATGCTGTCATACTTTTTGTGAAGGATCAAAGAATGACAGATTGTGTATGGGCTGGAATACTGATTTCAGAAGGAGAATGGCCAACTTGAAAGCTAAAAATTGTAAGGCCAGTCATTTGCTGGTGTGCTGCTACTCAAAAGACAGAAACAGGAATCATACTATTAAAAATGCCCGAACTCCTTGATTGTTTACTGTTACAAAAACAAGCAAGGCAGATGCTCACAATGGAATGATGGTTAAAAAAATGATACATCAGGAAGCACAGAAATATGCAACATCATGTGTTTGCTGCTACAGCAGCAGGTGCTTGGACTGACAAGTAAACAGAAAGATTCACCTCTCAGGCAAAAAGTACCTTGGCAATGTGTCTCTAAAACTGTGTACTCAGCATTAACAGGGTGGCGCCTACTGAGAACAGTTCTTAGATGTAACAGCGCAGCAAAAAAAAATGGTTTGATTTAATAAACTGTTTCTGTTTGGAAAGAGCACAGGCCTGATGCTCAGCTGGAGTAAGCTGGCATGGCTCCATTGAACCAGGGTTGCCAGGTTGCCAGCTTTAGGGATTTGTTAATGCTCTCAATACTTTTGTGCTTTTATAGCACCTTTTTTTTTTTTTTTTTTTTTTTTTTGTTCTATTCCAGAGTTTACCTTTTGGTCCTTTCAGTTTTGCTTGTCTCAGAGCAGGTCGCCATGTCCCTTTTATCTCTGATGGGAAAGTGAGGCTACCTCTGACAAAGATGGCAATCCCTAAGGCTTAAATATAGTTATCTGTTTCCTCTGTGATTCTTTCAGAGTCCCTGCACTGAGATAACTGCAGCACTGGCACAGAAAGCGAGCTGCAGCTATCCACATATGTTAGTGTATATGACACTTGCAGGGGCATGACAGAATTTCAGATTCATCAGATACATAGCTTCCCTGAGGCTAAAAGGAAACGGTCTGGGGACAACGAGCCTGATGTATATCACTTCCTCTATTGTATCCTCCGTGTTATACCTTTGGAAAGCTTTGGGCATAGGTATCCCCCTTGGAAACTGTTATCTATCACTGAGCTATAGACTTTATTTGTTTGCTGATAGGAGTATGGTAAATTAGTTTTTAAGCCTTGCATATAAAATAAAATCCAAAGCTCTCAATATTCATTCTTAAAGTAAATGGAGAAAAGGGAAAAAGATAATTTTAAGTCACTAAATTGAAGATTCTTATTTATTTTCCTAATATGCTCTCAGGTACGCTATAAAGGCATTGAAAGTGCTGGTTAGGGGCTATGGGCATGCATTCATATCTCTCCTGTGTGCTTTCTAATGTACCCCTTTACAGGAAAGAAACTCAACAGTGAAGTCATTATGCCACTTCACTGTAGACAAGAGAAGTGCTTCTGAGGTTTATTAACCCCTTGAGTAACCTAATATCATGTAGTATGTCCTATAAAAATTGACATTTAAAAAAAAAAAAAAGAAAGAAAAGAAAAGAAAAAGTTGTGGCTTTCCCATGAGAAACACTCTTTTCCACTATCATGCTGGTGTGGAAAGGTTCAAGATCATGATAACTTAAAAATGTGTCCTCATGGGAATAGCACTTAGTAATTTATTCAGCACAACTTTTTATTTATAGTGGTATACAATGGAAAAGCATACAATCAGCAGCTATGTCATTCCTTCGTGTATGGGTGCACACATACAGGAAGTGGACAAAGAGAGACAGTACAGGCTGCTATCTAGATAACTATTATGTTGCCAGTTGAGGTGAGAAAATACAAGGTGGTATGAGTAATGAGTGAATATCTAAGTGCATCTGTGTCTGCTTTGTTTTGTTGTGTAAAGGAAAAGAGAGAGAAGAGAGGAAAGGCACATAGCAAAGTAGGGTTGTGCTGCTTACCTATAATTTAAGAAATGCTTGTGATGCAGCTACTTGATTTTACATCCTAAAGACAGAATACAAGTAAAGACGGAAGGGCAGTTTTGTAAACTGCCAGCATAACAAGAATAGCTGCTGCTGGAATCAGAATCTACCACCACACCAAAACTGTTCTACTTCCCCCTCCAAGTGCCTTCCCACGACTGCTGCCTGGACTCTTGTTCCTTTCTGCACTGTCCTGCCCACAGGTGACCCAGATTCTTTGCACCACATTTAAAAACAACCACCTCCATGTCTAATAAAGATTGCAAGTCCTTAAATGTTAGCTCTGGTCTCATCCTAGAATAATTTATAGCATTCTGCCTTCTGCTTGGACTGATCATCTGCTCAGAAACAGTTTTAGAAGTGACTTCCATTCCAGATTGAAGACGGAAATCCTGCTGCACTGGCCTTTGAGAAGACTGTTTTCTGTGCTGAAATAACTCTTCAATGCAAAATATGACAGGGAAATTAAAAAGCTTTTACCTCTCCCCAACAGAAAAAGAAAAAACATTAGAAGAAGATGTGGAAGATGCATGTGCACATATAAAACATACTCACAGATGTTTTATAAAGCACTCCTATATTTATAAAACATCTAGATGTATGTCTGTAAAATGTCATAAAAATACATACTTTTTTTTGTTTGCTTACTTCTCCTTTTGAGTTCTAAATGCTCAAGTTATAAACTCACAGAAAATATGATTTTAAACACTTCTGAAATTATGTTCTTCATTTGCTTGTGTATGTTCAATTTGTGAAAAAAAGATTTTTTGCTGCCATGGAAGACAGAATTCCAGTCTCTTACAGTAATGAAGTTGATCCTTTCTTTGAGTGATTTTGGGATCAGAAAAGGTGAATTACACCTGTTTTACGGGTATTGAATGCTGTCCTGTCCAAAATCCTTGAAAATCTGTTAAGAACATTTCTTTACTGAGCACTATATGAAAGAATCTACATGCTGGGGAGAATCTTCAGTTTACTGAAGAAATTTCATGGACTACAAACTTTTGATATTATGCTACCGTAGGATTCTTGTAGAGGGCTATCTGTTAATACTGTGTCCAGTAAATATTGTAGTTCACATATTTTTATGTTTGACATTAAAAATCTTGAGCATTGTCTTATATGCTTTCTACAAGTGTTTGAGACACTTGTTTAATTTTTCCAAGAGTCGTCTGGGAGATACATGTAGCTTAGTTAAGTCTTTGAAATTATTCACAGAAATTATTTATTACTTCTTTTGCAGAGGGATACAGGAAATCTCCCCCCTTTCTTATTTTGATTGCTTCTTTTCCTTTATTATTATTCCCCTGTTGCACAGTTTTTTGAACTGCTGTGAAATATAAAGCTATTTTTATCACAAAAGAATATGCATAATGATATAAAACATATTCCAATTTATTTAGCCTTTTCTGGGATAAAGTCCAATTACAATCTTTAAAATATATTCTAGCTGATATTATTCTTCCACAGAACTTTCAAGATACGTTTTATGATAAAGACTCATTTAAATATTGTATCTTGGATTTTTCTGATTTGAACGATCTGTAAAATAGATACACTATTGTCAGTCACTGCTGTGTAGCTACCATATATATTTATGCTTAGGCTGTCTTTTCCATTTTTAATCATATTTTCTGTGCATTAAACATTTACATTTTCAAGAAACCAAACTCTACACATCATCATATTTGTTTTATGTTCATGCACAATATTTTTTAATCACAATAATTATGGTTACAATAAACCTGGACCTAGTGAGGTACTTAGCCAAGAGATTAGTTTTCAGCACTTGCAGCTGAGATATTTTGGTAGAACAGTTCACATGCTGGACTTATTTTGCCAGGTCCAGGCAAAAGATGGCATAAGCTGAATGCTGTGGAAACCCTTAGGCAAACATCTGCACCTTTTAATGCTTTTAACACTGAAGAGCTGCCATCCTAAAGTTTGTGCTTTGATGAGTTTATTCTGTAAAACTCTCCAGCTGGTAGAGGGAGGTTAGAAGACCTTTTGCCCCCACATTCAGTGCCCATCTCCTGCTCCAAGCTGCTCAATGGGCCTCATCTGTGTTCTAATGGTGTCTTCTCTCCACTTTGGGTCCAAATGCAGAGGCTGAACACGAATACAAACTCTGCCAGTTGTCCCTAGTTAAAACTGTAGCCATGGTCCTGGCCAGTGACCTGAGGAGATGCCACTGGAAGGCAGGGCTCAGCCTCCTGGCCACATCTGTGTCAAAGTCCCATGTGAGGGGAAAGTGCTCTTCCTGTGTTTCAGAATACAGCAGGACTGCACTTCCTGCACTTGGTGATAAGAGAAGTATTAACATAGGTAATAACTCAAGCTGCCATTAAGGGCTGGGTGGTAAGGTCCTGGATATTTTTTTATTTCACTTCAATTCCTCAGCACACTTTTATCTGTGTATTAGTTGTTCAGTCCAGTTTTGCGAAGTAGACAAATGAGATGGATGTTGTACTTGGCAATTGTGTGGCAAAATCACTTTGCTTTGAAAATAATTGTCTTCCAATTTTAGTGTTTGAATAATAATATGACACACATGCTTTCTATGTCACTCTTCTTCAAAAAAACATGATCTCCACTTGTCAGTCTCTAGCTGTGTAACTTTAGACTTGTTCCAAACACTTGCTGGTGAACAGTCTGTCTATCTTTCCGGTGTTGGCTATGACTGCTGTTCCTACCACAGCTAACAATTTTTATCCAACTGGGGAGGCCTCAGATTTTTACTGTAGACATTAATTTTGTCAGATACTTTTTAAATTGTGTCCCAGATATCTTCCAGTCTCCTTCCCTGTGCTTTCATAGCTGAAGATACTTACACACAGAAGTAGTAACTGATGGCGCAGCAGCTCAAGAAAGCCATGCTGGACATCATGCTGTTTGGCTGTACGCGGGTTAGAAGGCAGTCAAGTCAGATTAACAAAGTGGCGTACAGACTGCAACGGAAAAGTTTCTCTTGTAGACAGGTAAATGTTCCTGTGACATGTCCTTGGAGAGGTAGGGTTAGCATTGTTCAGGCAGCCACCTATGACTAGGTGTTAGGAGAATAATCTTAATTTGCCAACACTCATCTAAACTTTTGAGATATTTTGGATGGGACCTAAATACAAAAAGTTCATCAGGTTCATTCTGAGTGGGTTTGCTCTCTTCACATGCTAAATATTCCTCGTGTCCATGTGTATTTGTGTACAAAGTAGGTACCTCTGTTTTCTGTGTTTTATTTTATTTTATTTTTTATCAAGCTGGAGTGCTTGATTTATCTTGTACATTTTCTGTCACATATTAAAAGCTGCTCTGAGCAAATGTTGTTCACTGTCACTGTAATAACTAAGCCAACCAATATTAAACTTGGGATGTAACGGGTGTAAAATCAATCACTGTCCTTAAAGAAATGTAGCAATATCTCCCTGTTTCATTTCTCATAGAAAAAAAGGTCTAGTAGGTCAGTCCTTTCCTCTTTCGGATTCATGACTGTGTATTGGAAAAATTACTAGGAAGTTGTTGTTCCCTTCTACAGACATAAAATTGAACCTTTTTCTGAGATGTGGCACAATCCTTAGGAGCTTCTCATTTGTGCAGGTTGTTTCAAATACATTTTTCTCTTTAATATCTGTGTTCCTTCCTCCAAAGTATCTGGCACCATCTAATGATGGAGGCAGGTTATCACTCATACCTTATCTTTGTTTCACTTCCCCCACACTCATTTTCTCCTGAAGAGCTCTATTGGGATGACAGCCACATCTTCCACTCTCCTTGCTTCTTTGCTGTGCTAGTCTGGAGGTTAAGAGGGACTCTTACTCCCTTTTATGGTTCAGTAAGCGCTGTTGATCTATCCACGCCAGCTGTTACTGTGTGTACATGAACTGTCTTTACTGAAAATACACGTGCTGTGGTAACCATCAGGAATGAAGACATTCCTGCAGTGTATGCAGCTGTTGCTGAGCTCCTCTTCTGCAGTGAAAATGTGGTGTAGGAGCAATACACCGAATGAGAATCTGAGTTTGAAACAGTTTTCAATTGTTTCATAATATGAGTTTATTAAATGATCTGTCTATTGGCTTCATATTGCTTTGTATTATTCTGCCACCCTTATAAAATTCCTTTCTTCCTTGCCTGCCAGATGCATGGTATAGTCTCTGAACCACAGTAAAGATGACTCATAGTAGTCACTCTGTATTTCTCTCTCTTCTCACTTCCTGCCTAAATAATAACAAACACTTTGGACCAAACCAAAGCTTGCAAGGTTTCTCTTCAGAATTTTCAAGCTATTGCTTTTTATTTACTATAAGTGATATTCCTTTATATATATATATATATATACACACATATATATATATACAATGTAAGATTATTTTCTTCCATTTTGTTAAATACTGGAATTCATATAAATATATAAAATAAAAAAAGCAATCCAGAAAGAGTTCTAGTAACAGTAGTAGTCATGTCTCTACTGGAATTACAGATGCAAACTTATTTAAACAGAATGTGCAGCATCTGCAGCAGTTTTTGTTGTTATAGCTGTGGGTTTAAATTATTTTAGTAGGGTTGCTGTTGGTTTGTGGAAGTTTTATTTGCTATTTTATTTAACTTATTTTTCAAAACATGAAAGCATGATGTGAGAATTCCATTATTTCTAAGGATAACTAGAATTGATTTAATCCTCCAGAAATAAATATTTCTGAAATGCTAGAAGTGGCTAAGGCAAAAGGAGGGACAGGCTGGCCTATTAATCTTTATTTTGTTTCTTAGCTTGATAGATTGTTTTAGTGTTTTAGTCAGTTAGTTGCAACTAATAATGGAAAAGAAAGTCTATTAAAAAACATACCAAAAAAACTACAGTGCTTTGTTTTGTGGTGGCCTATTGGCTAGTACTTGACAATAGCTGAGGTGACAGCTGCCAGTTCATTTTATAGTTGTTTGCTTTACAATTACATACAGCTGCCTGGAAATGTTCCAGCTGTTGTTACTTTACTAATAGGTGTAATTTAAAGTTGGTCTTCTTAAACTGTTTGTTACTGAGTTCTGGACTGGTTTTACATTTTTTCTTTTGAGAAAAGAGCCTTTTACTATGTATTGAGGGTTATTTTTTGTTCTTATGTGACTGAAACTTCTCCACCTGTCCTCCCTTTCCATACCTGAATTTTTCTGTTAGAAGGTTGAAAAGATACTTAGTTTCTACTGTTCTGGGGCTGTCTTGGGGTTCTGCTGCATGGGATCATAAAAAGCACAGCCTCCCTTCTTTCTGTTTTGCTTTGACTTTGTGAATCTGTTTCAATTATGGTGTTAAACAATTTTACTAATATGAATAAGCAATGAGTTGAGAATATTCTTTCACTATTCAGGATTCATTGTGTTAGAAAGGAGAAACAGTCCTAGGTCACTAGCTGGGATTAGTCACAGCCATTACTAACAGTGCTAGGGATTAGCAAATGTGAAGTATTTGAAAGCTTTCAATTGGTTCTTGTCTACATATTGAAGCCTTGCATAAAATCATGGTAAATGGCAAACATGTATAAAATACCGATCTGTATGTTCATTTTTATTATTATTATTTTTTTTATTTTTAAAAAAGGCAACAAAAAGATCACAAAAAGAAAAAAAAAAGTTTTCTGTAAGAAAGTAGCATAATCAAAATGGAAAAGATAACAGTAAAGACTTGGGCCAGAATTAGAAACTGGATGAGATTAAATATTACTCCTGGTAAGGCATATTTCTTAGGAAACACTTTGATTAATCAGTTCTAAAAGTCAGTGTTTAGTAATTCATGTACAGTTTCTTGCACACCACCAGTACAAAGCAGGCTTGATTGCTGTTGGTAGTACATAACGCATGAAATGTGAATGCTGATATTTACAGAAATCACAGCAATACTCATCCAGATAGAGTAAATTCATATACAGTCTTTCAAAAATTAAACTACTTTCAGGTCACTGTGACGCCAATAATATCTTTACCATAAGATATTCTGAATGACTCATAAACATTAGAATAACATTCTGACATTTACCTATTCTAGCCTCAAAGATTAGGATCTAAGAAAGAGGAAACTTTTTTTTCTTTCTCTTTTTTTTTTTTTTTTTCGTAACAGGGCAAGCTTGAAGACCAAGCACAAGGACACAGAACTCCTCTCTTGAGTCATTCTGATATCAGGTGCTGGAACTCTGGATAAAGAAACGAGGTAATTGTTACTGAGTCATAGAAACAGGTGCTGTTGTTGACTCTAGTGAGGCTTCAAAAAAAGGAACTAGAGGCTCATGTGGGTTAAAACCTCAATAAGGTTTTAAGATGAAGGTTGTGTAAACACAGCTATAAGGCTAGTCAAGTTTTGGGGAAGAAATGTGAGATTTTTCCTTTAATTATTGTAGAAATTGCCCCAAAATTTACTATGACCTTTTAGTGATATGGTACAAGCTTGTTAGCTAGCACCTGTGATGGGCGGGACAGAAAATTTTCTTCACATTTGTTCGCAAAAATGTGGAATGCGCAAGTATTCGGAGGTCTTCTTTCTACTGCCTTGAAGCTTGGAGGGAAAAGGTAAGGGTGAAACATACTGGATGTATTTGTATTTTCTTTAATGCATTCACTTATTTTTGGTGTTTAATTATAGAAAACGAAGAGTTTCACAGAATGTGAACAGAGTATCACTTTTTCTAGTAACTGATCAGTTAACTTGAAATATCTTAGAATATCTCATTTGAATAATGTTTCACAATTAATAAATTTGACAACAGTTTCATAAACTGTAGTAGACCACTTCCCATTTTAGAACTGTGGAGTAGTGAAGGATGTTCTACTAGTAGCAGAGATGCTATCTCTGTGTCTTTGTTCCAGGGATCTTGCCTGGCGGGTCACATAGTGTGTCCTTGTCTGCATATCTTAAGTGCTGTATGACTTGTTTTCATTTATGGGTCTTCTCTATTGTTAATTAAACTAAAAATAACATCTCCGATTCATAACAGCTTTGTTGTTTTAATATCCAACTTTTCTCCTGTCCCTAATCAGAACAACTGAATGCCCTAAGGAAAAATAAACCATCTCAGCCTTTGTAGGCTGATTTTTATTTGGAAATTGTCAGAACACAAAATACTGCCTGTACTGTTATAATGATCCATGCAGGAGGAAGCAGCTCTTGGCTCCAGGGAAGGCCGACCTATTTAATAGAAAGATTGGCTTGCCCAAGGAAGCCATTTTTTAAGCAGATTGAGGTTGCTGTGATCTGCAGGGATATGTGTGTTAGAACTAATAAGTTATCACCATACCCATGATGCTTTCCTCCTGATTGTTTTGTTTTAATTCCAGCAGAAAACACAGAAAGTCCCTCAACAGTGTCTGTTGACCTGCTGGGTTTATGGCCCCAGGTAGCCAAACGCTTCAAATTACTCATTTTAAAACATATTGCTGACAGCTTGGATGCAAGGAGAAAACTTAAAAGTTGTGAAGCTTGAGAGACAAAAGGAGAGCAGCAAAGATGAAACACCAGTCATATTTTTTTCCACTCGGAGTAACTGAGTAATTGCAATCTAGCCAAATCTTTGCAATGAAAATAATTTGTCTCTACACCAGACAGCTGCTGTCTTCATGCTCCTATGGTGGTGCCATTTGTGTTACAAATGTCCAGTCACAGTGTTCTTGGGCTCCTCTAAATTTGCCTCGAATATCAATGAACATGCACCTCTTTGATGCTGACCAATCTAGCCTATATTTTATTTCCTACCTTTTATACAGACGGGAACTTCAAGGATTCCAAACAAAAACAGGAATGCGGCCACCTGGTAGTGAAACAAAAACAATGATTAATAAAATATATCCCATCAGGCAACCCCTTGAAATTGCATACATTATTTCTGCTTCATAGTTGAGAGACACAGTATTACCATGATGAGTCCTGAATTATTTCATTAAATTTTCCTCACTCTGTTCAGTCTTTAAAAATTAATTACCAATTCCTCATTCTGTCCATTAGTGAAAACCTACATAAATTATATGAAAGTACTACTCAAGTCCTGACTGTTTTTTTTAGAGGTCTATTATTATAAAATTCTCTAAGAAAATTGCTGTGTTTAAGTTGGTGATATGTTTTCTTTCCATAATGAGTATAAAGAAATGTTAAAAAGTGCTTTTTTAAAAAACAAACAGAATAATCTGTTTAAAAAATTGTATGCCTGTACAGGGAGGGGGGTAAAAAAAAAAAAAAATTCTCTCTATATGAGTGCACCTAGGAATCTAACAGTTTTCTGATCCAGAGCTCCTAGAAGAGGGTGTATTAGATGATAGCTGGTGAAAGCCAGTATCTCATCTTTACTTTTCCTGTCCCCATAGGATCATATCCTATAAAATTCCCACTCTTAATGTCTATAACTTCAAAGAATATGAACGTTAGAGTTCTGTGTGATGTATCACTGTGGGTTATTCTATTGTTTTGGAGGCAATTTGGAAAACCTCAACGTACCTCATTAGCCAATTGTTCAATTCTGTCCTAGTAGAAGATTTAGAGCTTTTGTTCTTCTTTATTATTCTTTTAAATACTATTGAAGCATCATAGTACTGCAGTTCCTACTTACCATGGCAAACTCTTCTTAAGAGTTTGAAGGACTAAGCTGAGCCAGTTTGAAGGACTGAGCTGGGCATCAGTGTTATTTCAGTCTCTGTTCAATGAAGTTTAAGAGGTACCTTGGACTTAGTAGGCTGTCCATCATTGCAATACCAATACCCAGAATGTTTCTTCTGTAATTCGTATAACAATTATACTAAAAGTTTTGCTAACAGTCTGTTTAAGGGCTTTATATTTTAAGTTTCTGGGCACTTTAACTCCTTTAATATTACAATTTTTGTATTTGGGGGGGGGGTTCTTTATGAAATAAAATGCATGCTTTCAGAGGAGGCCGAATTCTAATGTGAATGATATCTCTTGGGTTGAATGAGGATTCTTGAGGGAAAAGGGAACTGAGTTAAATGTGTAACTGCTGGTAGATAGATTCATCTACTTTTCTCATAGGGCAAGCAATCAGTAACTTACATTTATTATTGCAAAGCAGATTTTAAGTCCCAAGAGTCTCATACTCTTCAAAGCTTTTGGAATGGATCTGGTGACAACATTGAGGGCTTCCTTTAAACTAGCAGAATCATACTTCTTTCTTCCAGATAAGGACTTGTCTTTAAAATAAAAACTGTGTATGTACACCTCTAACCTATGTAATTTGTCCTAGACCTTGGCATCTTCTCAATCAGTCAGTCATTAGCATTTATATAGCACCCCTCCTACAGGGTGAAGTTTCACAAACCATAGCTAAGCAAACTCAAACAACTTAGCGTGATTTTAATTTGATTTGTGTCAGGGAGTCCTGAGTCTCATTCTAACAATAGAATGGAGCCGTGAAAAATATTACTCTGTTTTTTGGTCTTAGTTCATTTATGCCTTTAAGAAGAATGGAACATCCAAAGTAAGTGAAGGCTCTTTTTCATAAGGAAAACAAAGAGACTGCAAATATAAGGATAGTGCATTCCCAGGATGGACAATGGGATTTGATGTCACTTAGACTATGTTGGATTTGATATTTACCCATTTTTCAAGTTAACAGAAGTCTTGGGTCAAACCTTACCATCCACCCTTGGATAGCAAAGCCTACTTGTATTTGCATTGGGAAGTTAAAAATAATAATACTAAAAGAAACTGAATAGGGATTAGGTACAGAATTTAAGAGCATAGTAATGCAGTGAACTATGTTATACATCTAAAGTAATAGTTGTTTGGCACTTGTATGTGCCAACAAAATAAATAGTTGGCAAGTAAACAGTTATAGTTAGTCAGATCCAGGATAGATTGCTGAGAACTATCTATGGTGTTTCTATGAAAACAACATGGCTACAGTGATGTGTATCTGGAGAATTGTACAAAGTAAAACTGAGAAACAAAACCCACTATAACAACATGAAGGTGTTCCTGCATAATCAAAATTATGTTAAGTAAAGGCAACCAAATGTTTATGTTTTGGATCATCAGTTTTAGGTAAATTATGTATCACATATTGGCTCTGTGTTATTGCCAAAAAAAAAAAAAAAAAGGCTTGAATAAACCCAAACCTTATTTTTTCCATCCTACTATATCAGCTGAACTGCAAGAAAATGTGTGTAGGAAGGATAGGAAGGAGCTGAATTTTTATTCTGATGGGGAACAGTCAGTCTAAGCATGACATTTAAAAAATAAATAAAAATAATTTAGCAGCAAAGATCAACATACTTCAAACTATGTGAAAAGCTGGTGGATTAAAAGTTGCAATCTCATATTGCAGGTACATATTGGGGATTCCAAATCAGTTCTCAGTGAAAATGTTGCCACTTTTTTTTCCACTATTCCATATTGCATGTATGAGAGATGACATTGATAACTAATCTTATACTCTTTAAATTAGCTTAGGACCCTCTTCATATATGCATCGGTCTTCAGAAAAGTATGGACAACTTGTAAGTCAATGGTCTTGCTGCAAGAAAGCAAAGAAATAGAACAATAAAGTTCCTTAGAAAAAGCTTTTTCATAAAATGGATTTCTGCCTCTGTAGGTAGGGACACTTGTGAGTTCAAACCATCTGATAGTATGATGGATAATGACTTCATTGCATGCACTCATATGAGTTTGGTCCAAAGGAACCATCCAACTATATGAGCTTTCAGTTCTCGGAGAATGAAGAAATGGACACAACATGTTACTACTTCCTTAATCAGGTCCAAGCTCCCAGTACCTGAGGCTCCCTCTTGTCATAGATGGATACCATTAATGACCCATTGGATCAAATAAATTAATATTCTGACAGAAAAATCCAGGGGAGGAGGGAGGAAAGGAGGGAAGTCAGACATTAGAAGGGGAATAGGCCATTAAGGTGTGATGGTTTTACTCGAGTGGGCAACCGAGCTCCACCACAACCGCT
>NC_048893.1:97788377-97792154 GCF_011077185.1 Oxyura jamaicensis
TGTTATCTCATTATCAAGTTCAGAAACTTTCCTATCCCCTTGAGGGTGCTGGGCAGTGTTAATTGACATTTGATAGGCGTGAGCCAGACCCCAGCAGAGTGCAGCAAGCTGGTGGAGTTCTCTGGTATTGCCAGGGTCAGGGCATACGTCTTTCAAACATTCTACCAGTTTTTGTGGATTTTTCACTTGTTCAGGGGTGAAGTTAAAAACCATTGGAGGAGAAAACCGTGACAGGTACCTGCCCATATCCCCCCACACACCCTGCCACCCACAACTACTTTGCCTCGGGGCAGGTCTTTGGATGCTATTCTTAATAAATTGTTTGATTTTTGGAAGGAAGAAAAAGAATAGAACTAGTAATAGGAGGATGACATCTGACCAAGGGTATCCAAAAAACTCAAAAGCTGCTGTGATTAGCCCACAGGGAGAGAAGAAAAAAGCACCAGCCCTGATATTATTCATAAATTGACTGCCAGGGAAGAAAAAGAAGGCAGTGTAATTCTTCATATTTCCAGAAAGATAATCTCCAGGAGACCAGAAGGATAGCAATGCAGGGCCCGAGTACCAGACAAAACTGGAGGCCAGCATGTTACCGCACAGTGTGATAAAGAAACGAAACACAGATTTCAACACGTTCTCCGATCGGATATAGAGGAAGAAAGAGAAAAGAGAACGGATTACGTACAACATAGTCATACAGGAGAATATTAACAGCAAGCCAAACATTGTGACTAGCAAGTACGTTAGGTGGAGTTACTTTAATCAATTCTACGGTTATCTCAACCCTCGTGCCCCACGTTGGGCGCCAAAAAGGACTGTGATGGTTTTACTCGAGTGGGCAACCGAGCTCCACCACAACCGCTCTCTCACTCCTCCCCTCCTCAAAGAGGAAGGGGGAGAAAAGACAACACAAAGAGCTCGAGGTTTGAGATGAGAATGATTTAATTAAGGAAAGGGGAATGGGGAGAAAGAGAAACAAAAGAAACAACAAGGCCGCGCGGAAGCACAGAGAGAAAGAAAAAAAAAAATTATTCTCTACTTCCCATCAACGAGCGATGTTCGGCCACGTCCCGGGAAGCAGGGCCTCAAAACGCGTACCGGTTGTTCAGAAGAGACCCTCCCCCATGAGAGCCCCCCTTTTATTGCTCAGTGTGACATCAGGTGTTATGGAATATCCCTTTGGTTGGTTTAGGTCAGCTGCCCTGGTGATGTCCCCTCCCCATCAATTGCCCACCCCCAGCCTGCTGGCTCTTGGGGGCCTGGAAGGAGTTCTGATGTTGTGCCAGCACTATGCAGCAATAGACACAACACTGGAGTGATACCAGTGCTGTTCCAGCTATGAGTGCAGAGCACAGCACTGTGTGGGCTGCTGCAGGGAAAGGTGACTCCATCCCAGACAGACCCAACACATAAGGCACCTTGGGATCCTTGTAGGAGTGGTACATGGTACCCATGGTGACTGATTTCATCTGGAAAGTTCTTGTTCTTGCTCTTCATGACTCTTACTTGTGTCTTATATGTTACTATATCGTATCAGTGTTTGAAAGTAAGAAAGGGATGGTGCTTGCAATCTTACTTTTCAAATGACAAGATTGACAATACTGCGATGTCTGTTTAAATGGCATATAGCACTACCTTTCTCATTTATGTTGAGTGGAGCTCTGGCCCTAGTGTGGCCAGCATGAGTCTGTTCTTTCCTTAAAAGACTTGTGGCTTAATGTACATGTAGCATAAGCAAGAATATCTGTTGAACTGATGGTATGTTCGTTAGCACAGCTATAACTTAATCAAATAGAAATAATTATGAGGCAGGTCAATGTGACGAAATCTACTGTTAGGGGAAAATGGAAGATCCCTCATCTCTTCCTAGGAAAGGGCAACCTAATCTTGAAGTCAAAAAACAAACAAACAAAAAGCACCCAGTAGTGACACCTTTTACACAGTAGACCAGTGTACTTGCTTATTGAGCAGCTTGTGATTTATATTACACTATTTTTTTTATTTAATTTTTTTGAATTCATTAAACTTCCTAGGCATACTATTTAGAATAGTTATCAAGTTGTTGCATAATTGTGGCGTTTTAAGATTTTTTCCACTTCTATTTAGAATATATGTACACTAAAAGCACCTTAAACAGCTTTTCCTGTTACAAATTTAAGAAGTTAATTTGTTGTCTGGACTCCTCTTGCATTTGTATGAGTTAAGAAAAATAAGAGTATTATATGACTGCTTTAACTACTTTTTTCTACTGCAACGTATCTCAGCAAAATAAATCTGCAATATTTATGTGTATTGTCTATTAAGAATATCCTTTTGTACTTCTATGCACACTTATTCTAAGTTAGAACTAAACTAGAATTTTGTCTTTTTTGTATTAAGATTAATAACATTTTATTCAAGGAGTAGAGATGTTAGTCTAGAATGCTAACTTGGTCTTCATCTGCTAAGGGTTAAAATCATAGTTTGCTTTAGCTGACTTGAAAAAGGGGTAAATGTTGAACTCCACATCATAGTCCAACTGGGTAAAAAAAAGTTTCAAAACACAACCTTTCTAATACTGTTTTGTAGGGGATGATATGGGTTGAAAATACAGCTTTAAACTTCATGCAAAATGTATGTACACACTCGAGTATAGGTTCTGCTGTTCGCTTTCTGTTCAACCTCTATCTTTCATATTCTCTGGTCATATATCTTTCTGCTGTACATGTTAGAGTTGCGTGTATATGCAACTTACTTGGAGAAGTCAGGAAGGGGATCAGTAAACCCGCTGTCTTGGACTTCCAGAGGGCTGACTTTGAGCAGTTCAGGACACTGGTTGGCAGAGTCCTGTGGGAGGTGGTTCTGAAGGACAGAGGAGCCCAGGAGGGCTGGGCGCTCTTCAAGAAAGAAATCTTAATGGCTCAGGAGCGGTCTGTCCCCGCGTGCCCAAAGACGAGCCGGCAGGGAAGAAGACCGGCCTGGCTGAGCAGAGAGCTGTGGCTCAAGCTTAGGAGAAAAAAGAGGGTTTATAATCTTTGGAAAAGAGGGCGGGCCACTCAGGGGGACTACAAGGATGCTGTGAGGCGGTGCAGGGACAAAATCAGAAAGGTCATCTGGAGCTCAATCTGGCCACTGCTGTTAAAGACAACAAAAAATGTTTTTATAAATACATCAACAAAAAGGAGGACTAAGGAGAATCTCCATCCTTTACTGGATGTGGGGGGAACTTAGTAATCAGAGATGAGGAAAAAGCTGAGGTGCTTAATGCCTTCTTTGCCTCAGTCTTTAACAGCAAAACCAGTTGTTCTCTGGATGCCCAGTACCCTGAGCTTGAGGAAGGGGATGGGGAGCAGAATGTTGCCCCCACAATCCACGAGGAAATGGTTGGCAACCTGCTACAGCATTTGGATGTATGCAAGTCGATGGGGCCAGATGGGATCCACCCGAGGGTACTGAGAGAACTGGTGGAGGAGCTGGCCAAGCCGCTTTCCATCATTTATCGGCAGTCCTGGCTATCAGGGGAGGTCCCACTTGACTGGCAGCTAGCAAATGTGACGCCCATCTACAAGAAGGTCCGGAGGGTAGACCCGGGGAACTATAGGCGTGTTAGAGAGTGAAATAATTCATGACAAAGCAAATGCAGTAAATGTAGTATTTCTGAACTACACTGGACACTTGATGTAGTGCCTTGCAAAAAATTACCTGAAAAAAAAAAAAAAAAAAAAAAAAACAGCTCTAAGAGAACTGCGGGGACCAGGACTGGGTGACCAGGACTGGGTGACCAGGACTGGGTGACCA
>NC_048893.1:97792164-97846389 GCF_011077185.1 Oxyura jamaicensis
CTGGGTGACCAGGACTGGGTGACCAGGACTGGGTGACCAGGACTGGGGACATTTTTCAGAGAACCCTTTTTCCCCATTCCTTTTTTTTTTTTTTTTTTTTAGTTTTTATTCTTTGCAACTCACTTTTCCATGGCTGTAGCGACCTGGTAATTGTCGTGTCCCTTTTTCTCATGTCCTCTCCAGAGTCACGTAATTTAAGCCACAGGTGGCACGGCATATGTACTCACTCCGTCACCTTCCTTGCATAGAAGGACACTTACCCCTGACAGATGAGACACTGGTTTGTTCAGGTGTGGAGGAAGATCTACGCTCTTTATGTTGGTCATCTCTTCAGAACACGTCTCCACAGCCCAGACGCAGGCCTGTAGGGAAAAGGACACACTTTCTTCGTACTGCTTTGGACTTGCATTTTGTGAAAAGAGGATTGCTTTTATGAATAGCACATTCTCACTATTTCCACTTAGTTGAAGTGACCATCATGCCACCAGTATCTATCGAAATCTCTTTCTACTTACCTCACGGTGAAATTTGATTTCAAGTTAGGGCACCTTTTCCACACAGCCTGTTGTTCAATCTTAACAAATACTTAAGGACATCCAAAGTCAGGCTTACCTGTATGCACTAGAGCTTCTGAGGTTGTTGGTTGTTTTTTTTAGGGCTGGGAAGGGAGCTTAGCATCCATGTATGTAACTTGACTGAAAACAGATGAGGTTAAGGAAGTACTCAAACTCTTCAACATTAAACAACCGTAGAACCCAGGGACATTTACATGCTGGCTTCTGAACTTGAGTTACTTCCAAACTGCTTCACAGAGAAGTAGTACCACCAGGGTTGTGCCGTACTGAGAAGGCACCACCAATGTAACTAGCTCATAGAGTCTCTAAAACTATTTCACAGAGATGGTAGAAAACATGAAGAAAAAGCAGCCTCCTGGGGAACACGGAGCCCATTTCACCACAAGAGAAAAGCACCCTAGACAACCCAAACCTCAATCTCCCCAGGAGAGTCCATTTCCCCCCAGCTCCTCATGCTTCCTATATAGCAAAGGTCAAATGATCCACACCTGGCAGATTTCACTTAACAAGGGTGGAGCCAAGAGACCTTGTGGAATAGGCTCATCTACCTGGCTTCAATGTTTTAAGGTTGATTGCTACTTATTGCTAGTAGAAATAACCTGACAAGGGGCTTAGTGGTTAGAGTTGACCTAATGAATTAACTGCAAAAGGTGAACAAGGGTCATATTTCTGTCAGTCATTCTGTGAGGAAAATTAGTAGAGAGTCTGATAAAAATAATAATAATAATAAAAGAAATAAAAGAAAAAAGAAAATGAGCTTAAAGACAAAATTGCCATCATAGATTTTCATCTGTCTAGTCATGACAGATAAAGAATTGAGCAATCAGAATTCCTTTTCTTGACATGAATGTTATTTAAATTTGCTTTTCTGAGATCTCTTCTTTATGCAGGACTTTCCAAAATCTAGCCCCATGACCTCTGACTACAGCATTTATAGAATCATAGAATATCCTGAGTTGGAAGGAACCCGTAAGGATCATCAGGTCCAATTCCTGGCACCGCACAGGTCTACCCAAAATTGTAGACCATGTGACTAAGTGCACACTCCAATCGCTTCTTAAATTCAGATTGGCTTGGTGCAGTGACTACTTCCCTGGGGAGCCTGCTCCAGTGTGCAACCACCCTCTCAGTGAAGAACCTCTTCCTGATATCCAGCCTAAACCTCCCCTGCCTCAGCTTAACACCATTCCCATGGGCCCTATCACTGGTGATTACGGAGAATAGGTCAGCACCTGCCTCTCCACTCCCCCTTGTGAGGCACTTGTAGACTGCGATGAGGTCTCCCCTCAGCCTTCTCTTCTCCAGGCTGAACAGGCCCAGCGACCTCAGCCGCTCCTCATATGTCTTCCCCTCTAGGCCCTTCACCATCTTCGTTGCCCTCCTCTGGACACTCTCCAACAGTTTCAAGTCCTTTTTGGACTGTGGTGCCCAGAACTGCACGCAGTACTTGAGGTGAGGCCGCACGAACACAGAGTAGAGCGGGACAATCACTTCCCTCAACCGACTAGCAGTGTCGTGCTTGATGCACCCCAGGATACGGTTGGCCCTCCTGGCTACCAGGGCACACTGCTGGCTCATATTCAACTTGCTGTCAACCACAACCCCCAGATCCCTCTCTGCGGGGCTGCTCTCCAGCATCTCGTCACCCAGTCTGTACGTATAGCCAGGGTTGACTCATCCCAGGTGCAGGACCCAGCATTTTGTTAAACTTCATGCGGTTGGTGATTGCCCAGCTCTCCAATCTCTTCAGATCTCTCTGCAAGGCCTTTCCACCCTCAGCCAAGTCTACAACTCCTCCAAGTTTGGTGTCGTCAGCAAATTTGCTCAGAACACCTTCTAGTCCTACATCCAAATCATTTATAAAAGCATTGAAGAGAACTGGCCCTAAAACGGAGCCTTGAGGGACCCCACTAGTGACCATCCGCTCAGCCTGATGTGGCCCCATTTACAACCCTTTGAGCCCTGCCCGTCAGGCAATTGCTCACCCATCGTGTGATGTTTTTGTTTAGCTGTATGCTGGACAGAAAAAGGATAAATGGTTTTAAATTAGAAGAGGGGAGATGTGGATTAGAGGTTAGAAATAAATTTTTCACTGAGAGGGTGATGAGGCACTGAAACAGGTTGCCCGGAGAGGTCATGGATGCCCCATCCCTGAAGGTGCTCAAGACCAGGTTAGATGAGGCAACCTGATCTAGTGAGTAGTGTCCCTGCCTATGGTGGGGGATTGGAACTAGATGATCTTTGAGGTCCTTTCCAACCCAAGCCATTCTATGATCTCTCCTGTAGTCTCTGACTTGACTTTTCCAATGGATGTTCTAGGTGACCACACAAAGGGAGACTGCACAGGGCTTCTGTTAGCAGAGAGGAGAATGAGACTGGCTAATAAGTTTGTGATCATGACCAAAACTTCAGTACTTACTCAGGCATTGTATAGGATTTGACACTGTTGAAATACATTGGAACGCTGTAAGCATAGAGGATTGAGATTAAAGTGTGAATTCAGTGCTTATGAGCTCTGTAAGCATCCCTCAAGGCACCTTTACTAGCTCAGACAAACAAACACCACTAAATATGATGTGGAAAAAAGGCGCTGTTAAAGTAGAGTTTGTTTAGTACTTTTGGTTAATCTTCTTTATGTTATTCTTGGAGGAAAAAAAAAATGTCCTGGTGGCATGACACAAAGGAGGCTTTAAAGAACAGAGTTAACTATAATTCCAGTAGAAGCATGTCTGGGATAATATCAGAAATGTAAATACATCCTTGACCTTATCTATATTTATTCTTGGCTTCTGCATTAAGGAATGAAATAACACACCAGAAGATACTTGCTGTAATTGCAAGTAGCTGGGTGGGGGTGGTGGGGTAGTGTGAAATAGGTGTCTAAAGGTGTTGGAATATCACAGTTGAGCCAAAATAATGGGATACACAAATAACAGTTTAAAGTAAAAGCCAGGAATGATTCAAAACATTTGATAACCAACACATATAAGATACTTGCCTTTTGGGTAAGTTTTAGATGCGTATGCAAGTTTCTTTATTTGTTATGGTCATTGCAGGGGTTTCCTTCTGAGGTAGGTGAACTGAGATGATAATATAAACAAGTTGCTCAAGCATGTGCAGGTAGCCTGTATGCGTGTGTGTGTATGTATTTTAAGCCAATATTCAGTTAACATGCTGTACTATCATAAAAAGATAAGTGAAAAGATAAGTGCTTTTTTTTTGGGGGGGGGGTGATGTGGAGGGGAAGGGCAGGAACTAGAAAGACTTGCTACATTGCATTGTAGAAATCAATTTTTCTAATAAGTTTTGTCTCAGTTGATTTGAAAGTGAGTCAAGGTTCTATGTTTAAGAAAAAAATATTACTGAATAAATGAAACATGATAATATTTTACCTAAGTACTACTCAGGTAAAGAAGACAACATAAAATAGAAATCTAACATCTTAAAGATGTATCTAAAATCAGTGTAATGTATACTACATTATTTTTGAAATAATATATTTAAAATATGGGTAACAGAACATTTTTTCATCCAAATGATTATACTACACAAACTAAGTATAGTTAGCCAGAATGACCAAGTATGTCCAAAAAAAAAAAAAAAAAAAAAAGTGTGGAACTTCCCATCACTTGAACATGTCTGTTCCAAGTTTCAAAAACAGGAGGTGAAAAGTAAGTAGGTATTGTATTGTGGTATTTTAATTTACATTGTATTACACAATGCTGTTGTTTTTATTTCTGAAAGTGTCAACATCAGAAATAAAATAAATAAAATTTTAAAATGGGGTGAAAGAACCCACTGTTGACAGAAAAGATAAATGGACTGAGCAGTGTTGATGAATAGATTAACAAGTTAATTTGTTAAAGTCCTGAAAATATTAGTGACAACCTCTTATACTTCATTTTGTTCTCACCTTTTGGTGGCAAATTCCATGTTTAATGAAAGTTTTTAGTGTTTAAGGAAAAACTAATAATTAAGAAAGGGATTAAGGTGAGACAAATAATTGCTTCTATATTGAGCCTAGTGATACTAAATAACAATGGTTGTCTCATAACTGAGTGGTAATTCCTCCTGATTGGGACTCTGTCTTGCTTTTCATAATTAGCAGCCCCTGCTACATACTGTCATGTGGGGAGGCTGGAAAGTGAACAGCCTTCTCTTGTTTCAGCATAACCTGTTTGCAACAACTGTTCTTAATTCATGGTGTCTGCTGTACTGGAGAAGATGGGAACTGAGGTGCTGCCCTGGGTTTTGGGGAAGTGATAGAGAACATTTCTCCACTTCAAGATTTCTTTGAGGTAGAGTTTATTGTCTGTACCACATCCTGCCTGGCATACATATGCTTCAAAACAGGGTAAAATATTTTCCACAAGAAAATGAGCTTCTGAAGCGGTAAACTAGGAAGTCTAATGTGATTAACAATTAAACAGAAAAACAATGCCAACAAAACTCTTTCTAGACTTCTGAATACTATTAGTCTTCTCTTTTAACGTAAACAGGGTAGTCTTGTTGGAGTTATCCCCTTTTTGTTGAACCTGTATATCTTACTGTTTGGTAGGATGTTGCAGTTTCACTGCAGAATTGATCAGACAGAGGGAACACTTAAATATGGCCTAGAAACAAACTTTCCTAGCAAACACCAAAGTGCTCAGACAAACTGTTGTAATTCAGAATAAAATTAATGCAAAATACCAGAACTTTAACTTGCAAGTACAAGTAAAAGTAGATTATTCTATTAGTTTAGCTGGTGCAACTTCTTAGCTGTAAGCAGGCTTGAGAGTGTGTTCAACTTAGGATCATAGAATCATTAAGGTTGGAAAAGACCTCCAAGATCATCTGGTCCAACCATTCCCCTACTACCAATGTCACCCACTAAACCATGTCCCTCAGCACCATGTCCACTTTCCTTAAACAACCCCAGGGACGGTGACTCCACCACTTCCTTGGGCAACCTGTTCCAATGGCTGACTACTCTTTCTGTGAATAAATGTCTTCTAATTTCCAACCTGAGCCTCCCCTGGAACAACTTGAGGCCATTCCCTCTAGTCCTGTCGCTAGTTGTGAGTGTGCTCTTTGGATACACCTGGAGGGTAACCTGTTGTGGTTGTTCAAAGCAAGCTGTATCACTGTGCAACTTTGTCTTTTGAAGCAAACCAGATATACATCATTTCATTCACTTGAATAATTAAGCAACCTTGTATTTTTAATAACTTCTCATCTATTAGAAAATAACACTAGAATGTATCATATAAGTAAATGTTGTCTTTAACTGCTTATTAACAGAATAAAGATACAGGAAACTTAATGTTGCATTGGAGTTGGGTATAAAATAGTCTACTAGTGTATTATTTATTTTCTTGAAGTAGATTTATACTTTGGAAGCAAAAGATGCTTAGTTTTTCTCTGAAGTAGAAATAATCAAATACTCGTTTGTGGAAGAACAATGTAAAATATGCTTTTTCCTGGAGTTGTGATGTGTCTGAAATTTTTCCATGGAGATGCTGCTGGTAGTTCATATTGGAAAAAAATACTTTTTTCCCCTGTAGGGCTTATACATTCATGCATTTTTTTTTTTCTTTTTCCCAAGAAAATCCACATCTCAGTTTTTCTGGAAAATATTTAATTGAACGTATTGTGATGCTCTGCAGACACTTCATCATTCTAAATGAAATGTCAATTTGCTTTTGTTTCTGTTCGCAAAGCTTTTTTTTTTTTTCTTCTGTAGTGTAACCAAAGGAGAGGGAGGTGCCCTAAAAAGTTTTTATAATGGGCATGTGTATTTGATCAATCTGTCTGCAACAAAGCAAGATGTCAAAGAACATCTGAGAAAAGAAATTAGAGGATAATTCAGAAGTATCTTAAAATTCTTAAACCATACTTTTGAGGTAAGAACTCAACTATGAATTAGTATCATTGTGAAATATTAGCTGCCTCTGGCAGAGGTGAACATAATGATTGTTCTTGACCAGAAAAGTATCAGTGGTGTTCTCTAGCACTTCAGTTGTCTCAAAGATTTTTTTCAGGAACCTATTTTTCACTGCACGGGGTGATGACAGCACAAACCTATTTGTCACTTTGAGTGACAAATAATATCCACCACTAGAGACTACTTGGTTGTATTTCATTTGTAAATCACAGAAACAAGAAGGCGTATTTGAAACTCCCCACAGAGTGAACAAAGGACTTCCAACATATCTTTTTTCTGTACGGTACTAGGCTAGTTTTATATAATACATACATATGATTGCAAACAAGAAATGTTTGAGATGTTTTCCTTCACAGTTGATGTAAGTGTGCTCTCAAACCTACTGAGGAAAATGTGGGAGTGATCTTTCTCACTTTCAATTGAAATGTTTTGTAGACAGTGGAATAAAAATCTCAGAAGATACTCCTATTACTTTGGGGGGGAAAAAAAAAAAGGTTGGGAAAAGTAATACTACAGCATCTGCAGCATAGATATACTTTAACAGAAACTTTATAGTAGAGCCAGCATTAAGTCTCAAAGCAGTAAGAACTGCTTTCATTATATCACACAGATTATTTGATTGCTTTGTAAAGCTGGGGGCTCCACGGTGAAATGGAGACATTGTTGGGGTTTTGTTTGTTTGTAAATAATCTTATCTTCTTTGAACTTTGTTCAAGTGATTGTTTTTTTGTTTGTTTCATAATCCTTGAAACACATCTATACATAAAGACAAGTCTGGAACGAATCTGTTGAAGAGTTGCTATTAAACAGCATTTTGTATTTAATACATCTTGAATACATGAAATTATTACATCATGTGGCTAGATGGTATTAGGACAATGGCACTGTGTTGTATGAATGGTCATGTACTGTTATAAATCCTTGTGCATTCATGCTAGGATGCTTTCTTCTATGACTTTTTTGTAGGTTGCCTTACTGGCCTGAAATATCAAAAGAAAAGGTATATCTGCCTTAGTGTGACACATTGTTTAATTTCTATGTTTTCATTTCTATGTTAAATTTTTGGATGGATTTTAAACTCTTCCATTAAATGCTTTCTAAATAGTCTTTCACATCCCCCCCCCACCCCCCCCAAATTGTAACTGCTCATCTGATACTGACAGTAAAGTACTGAGCAAGCTGTAGGAAGAAAAACAGAAATCTGAAATACAGTATAAGGTGTCAATGATGTTTCCATTCATTTCAAATAACAAAAAAGCATGATTACTAATGCAATATATCAGAATTTGGATGTTAATAGCTTCACAAGAGGTTCCCTGTTGTTCTCCGAGTTTAGTAGGAATGTGAAGAAAAACACTAATTAAAAAAATCACTGCCTCTTCTCCAGCACTGAGTTATGAAGTCATTACTACTTGTTAAAATACTTCTCCCCCTAAATTATTCATAATTATCTAGTAGGTTTCTTGCAGACAGGGAGATTATCATAATATATCTAGTTCTTGTTATTAGTTGGTAGTTTTCATCAGTACACCAGATCAGTCCAGTACTTTGAGCCATAGCCACATCAATATAAATCACCCATGCAAATGCTAAACAAAAGTAAGTTTTTTTTGTTTGTTTTTTTGTTTTGTGTGTGTGTGTGTGTGTGTGTGTGTGTGTGTGTGTGTGTGTGTGTGGAAAGGACACTGGTGGTTGCTTTACTTTCAACATTTCCTTCTTCTGCATTACATGCAGCACTTTGAAACCTGAAAATGCAATTTCTCTTGCTATTGATTTTTGTCCTGTTCCATTTAGTTAGCACTGAGATACATGGAGATCTATGCAGGTACCATGTGGTGAGCTAAGAATATGCTTTGTTGTTTCAGTGTGCTTCTGCACCTTGGAACCCTTGTCTCACTGCCTGTGTATCAATTTATCTACAAAACCAGATATTGTATTAGTTTACAGGAATCTCTTATGAGCTCCCTCACTTCAGCACATATTTGCTGCCAAAATTATGCAATCTTCATTGCTGTCTCCAGAATATGGTATGTAATGTATACAAGTTCACTACTCGCAATGACGTTACCATTAGGTGAGACAGCATCTGAAGTTCTGAATAAGGAGGTTAACTTCAATCTCCAAGTATTATTTTCATTAGGAGTGCACAATTATTACTTTTAAACAGTGTGTAAAGTCTAAATGAAACAATTGACATCTAACTGCCTGAACTGTTGTTTCTATGAAAAACATCTGTTCACTACTATTTACATATTCAGAAACAACTGTTGAGCAGGTTAAGCTTCATGGCCTGAATAAAAAAAAAAAACGTGGAGATACTGGATCTGTTTTCCAGGAGCATCTCATTCATTAGAGTCAGCAAAATTAGTCATAGAGAGGGAGTTTCTAAAATTAGTTTATGAAATAGAAAAGACCATGGTCAAATCCAGGAAGAAACAAAATGGTAGCACGTTTTACATGTGTGAGATTTCTTATAATCGGGGAGGCGAATTCTGAATAGCTAGGAAGCAGCTTTAAAGAGAAAGAGATAAAAAAGGGGAGAATACAGAGATGAAAATAAGTGAAATGTTTACTAATTTTCTCACCCTTAATGTCATTTGAGGTCAAGTTGAGGAAATTCACCTTTGAATGTACTGAAGAAGGCAGAGCTAGGCAGCACTGCAAGCCCTTTAAGATAGTTCTGTGCTTGTTCTTTACACATCCTATAGATGTCTAATTCTAATAGCCTCTCTATTTTAACACCTGAAAGAATTGTAAGGTGTGCAAGTTTGACACTTATTTCCTTCAATTCCATGTTAACCTGTAAACCTAATGGTCCTTTCTTTTAAGCAAAATTTAATTCCATTTGTTTGTAGGTTTCTGTTAATTAAATAATGTCCATCACCATAAAGATCTGTTTGTATTAAACCTTTTGATTGTCTAGTGGAGGACCTGTAGGAAATGTTGTTGTGCGCACAAATATCAAATGTGTTGATAGTTTGTCGTTCATCCATCTTAAACCACATAATAGTTAAAGGATTTTCTAATCTGGGATAACATTGCTAACATAGTTGAAGTGTTCTTATCTGGTGTAATGTTAAGTTAAATGAGGGTACAATTTCTAGACTGATGCTAAACAAGAGAATAAAACTGGAAAATATGTACTTGAATATCTCTATTCCAAGAACTCCAAGAATTCCAAGAATTATACTTACTATAATTCTTGTATCTTCTTACTTCTTCAGAGAGGTAAAGAGGTCAGCAGTATTTGCAGTCAGCCTTAGGGCAGTGTGTGTGTTCATTTTGTTTTTTGATCTGTTTTGGTGTTGTGTTTTTTTCTGATGTTTTTTCCTGCCAGCTTCACAAGTAACACCCTTTCCAAAAAGCAGCCAAGTTACTTGTGCCACGTGGTATGAAAAGGAAATAAACTGTTAAAGCTAGGAGCAAGGATTTGGAGAGTGGTTTGAAGTTCAGAATCTGCTATCAGACAGGTTAATTGTAGTGTAAGGTTACATTGCCCTAGGGATTTCCTATATGGAAAGTAACTAGTGCTCTAGCAAAACTGTCACAGCAGCAACCACTTAAAAAAGTATCATGAGGTAGGAAAAAGAGATAGTGGGTTAACAGCAAAAGGAACAGGGTGAGATCATGACTGATGCTACATAGGTTTTGATTGAAAATTGCACAATGTTGTAGATTACCTGAGGTCAAGTATTTACGCCCAAAAATACAGAAGTCCCGGGTGATTATTATTTGCAGAAGTAGATCCAAAACATGACGCCACATGTAAGAAAGAACGGTTATTTCAGCAAATTGAGTCTTGTAATATATATCCCACAGCAGAGAGATGAAATACAGTTTCTGGTTTGGGGTGTTTTTTTGTTTGTTTTATTTTGTAGAGTTTGAGGATAATCTGAACTTGCTCTACTTCAGTCTACTCATGTGCAGTCAGGGAAAAATATTTATGCTATCTGGAGAGAGTACATACCCTGAAAGTTATCCATCTATGGAGAAGATAAGGTACACTGACACTCCTTGTTTAGTCACTTTAACAAGAGGAGAAAACGATTTAAATAGAATAAGGGCCTGTATAAAAATATGTTGTGTATTTGATTTAGCTGGTACTGCTATTGTTTCAAGAATTCAAAACATCAAAATACCACATGGACTTCTCTGAGCCACTTAACTTTTGCTCACTAAGAACAGTGGCTGAGTTCTATAGAACATCTGTGTAATTGTGTCATGGTATTAGGAGCAACCATTACACTCTACCTCCTTCATCTGGTAAATGGGAATAGGACTTCTATTTCTCAGGGGTTCATTGCAGAGTTTAATAAATGGCAAACAAATTTACAAACACAAAACAAAAACAAACAAAAAAAAAACTTCAATTTCATCTCCAGCTCCTGTGTTGCTGTTCTCCTTCCTGCATTAAACAGTGCCATCACAAGATAAAGTGAGGTATGTCTCACCAGCCCCTATGGCTTGAGATACCATGTATTTAAAAATTGTTAGTGAACTAGAATACTATGTTCTTCACAAATCTGTAGTCTAAAAACCTCCAACTTCTACATATCAGAAATGTCTAGTTGTAGCATTTGAATATACAGTGGGGATTTATGTTAGGATATAGAAAATGCCAGAGAAGCAAATTAACTTATCTTGAACAATATGCAGAACTAAACTTACGGAAGCTGGTTGTTATCACTCAGCCTAATCTAGTAGTTTACTTTTCTTTAAAGACAGCTAATGCACTGTCCCAAGCCTGCAGACTGCTGAAACTAAAGGTGCAAGCTGCAGTGGTTTGCTTGGCAAGCCATAGTGTCTGACAGGTAACTAAGATTTCATGCACAGGAAAATGTTGTATGTTGTTAGCTCTTGGTTATAAGAACTCTATAGGTGAAGTTAGAACCTCAGGTAATCAAGGTTCAGGCATGTGTGTGGATTTCCTGGGTACTGTGTGACATCTGAAAGCACCCTTACATGCACACTTTTTCTTTTAAAGACACAGTGAAGTGTGAAGTGCTAAACAAAGTGATGTTACCCTAACCCATGTTTGAACTTGCTACCTAGGAACAGAATCAAGGTCTTCAGAACCAATTTCCAGTTTCACAAATATTTATTCTAATTAAAGTAGCTTTTATTCTAATTAAAGCACTAGCCTTTCTGTAAAGATTCCTGCAACAAGAGTTACAAACAAGAAAGTGCTTGTTGCACCTCCATTTTCTGCAAAGTCTGTCTTTTCTAAAGGAGGAAATTACCAGTGAGGGTCAGTAAGTGTAATTTATCATTTTTGGTACAGAGACAATTCAAAACATCTAAAAGAGAAATCTGTGGGAAGACTGTTCTAATCTTCCCCTCCATGCCCAAATCTGGCTAAAAGTGATTAATTTAGGATAGTCACTCTTGTAAAATAAGTTACTTAAAGACATTTGAACACATTTTAGGGAAAAAAAAAAAACTTTAAGATAATAATTTCTGTCATTGATAATATTGTGATTTAAAACAAACAAAAACCTTTAAGATATGTTGAAGGTACAGATGAATTTTTCCACAATATTGTTAAAGCATTTTTCTTTGACCCTTAACAGTTTGTTGTTAATTTTAGGAGTTTTCATTGGCTTTTCAAAGCACATGATGTAAGAGAAAGATAGTAAAATGCTATTTAGAAAGCTGTCCTCATATAAGTAATTATTATTAAACATATTAATGTGTATAGTTTCTTGACTATGTTAGAGGTTTGAAACTAGAGGCATGAGGGACATAAGACGATGTCTTATATCAATCAGCACATACATTACAGATTGTACTTGTACTTTTTGTTTACTTTCATGCTTCAACAGCAAACATACTTTGATCATTACTGAATAGTGCCATACAGTGTTTCTGATAAAAATACATACAAGCATGTGAGTTTGTGTTTGTTTGCATGTAATCTTTTTTACAGAGCTAATACATTCAAGGGGGCATTAATGCTACTTTACAACAATGCATTTGCTATGGATCATGAGCTGCAGTGTGTCCTGTTTTCCAAGCTCGTCTACTGATACAAATATCTAAGAATAGTATTGGTCCATTTAGAAAACTCAGTCATCAAGCAGCGTAGAAACTGACCTGTATTTGCAGTCATAGAGACAGAACCGGGTGGAGGTGCCTGTAATTCACATGTAACTATGGAGGTCTTACTGTTCAACATCCATCTGAAGTTCAACTCCTTATCATAAAAAACTTTCTGGAAAAAAAATGTATATCTTTATATATTATTTTATTATTGTATATGTTAATTCTATAGCTTTCTGCCAGAAATGCTGTATGAAAATGCATGTCCAGTTTTCTGTAAAAAGTGTATTTTCTAGTTCCTGATCAACATAAATCAACCACAGTGGTCTTTCACTTTTAAGTGGGGTTGGGCAGGAAAAGGAAACAAGACCAGGACTGACTAGCTAATAACAATCTGCAGGAGAGCGAGCAGTAACAACTAGAAATATTCTGAGAGCTTGCCTGGTTGGTTGGAAGGTGTGCAGGGTGTGATTTCTGGTGGGTGGTGTCTAGTTATGAAGGCAGTTATGATAGCCATGAGATAGTTTGCTTTCACAAACAGTATATACATCTCCAGTTTCAGTGAAATGTCCTCTGTTGTAGATCAGTTTGGGATTGTATCTCTCTCCTATAAATCAACATGTTTGCATATGAAGGGTTGTCATTTTTGGTGTTTCTTTTTCAAAAATTAACATTTTTCCATGTGAAAAACTGTCAGAATTTCTGTTTACATTTGTTATAATAAGCATATTTTATCATAAGTGTTTTATTAAACTAGCCGTTGTTTCTGGCTTTCAGATTTGAAAGCTGACACACTGACCTCTACTAAGATCATGCACATTTCATTTAGTTCATTGAGTTCCTGTTGGTTTAGAGACCTCATGATTCTGGGTGTGTTGTATCTTGACCCTCTTTTTTCTTTTTCTACTGAAACTTATGAACACTATCTGATCAGATACAACCTAAGCATGGTTTTCTGGTTAGCAGGAGTGGAAATAAACTGAATCAAATGAAATAAACTCTGTACCTCTTAATAAATAAAATGGCAAAAGCCATTACTCTGGGAACTCTCTTCCTTAAAAGAATGAAACAGTATATGTTAAAACAGTCTAGTTTGGCTATATGCTAAAGTGTCTCAGTGTTTTAAGAAGTCTGTCTCAAACCAGTAGTTGGCAACAGGGTCGGGTTTACAGGTGGACTGTAGAGGCAGTACTCTTCCCTTCTACACACACTGGCATAGCTGTTTTTCCAGCATGTTGGTAGCCGAGTGGGGACACAGCCCATGGCTCTCTTTAGGTTTGAGCTCTTTCCCCACTTGGCCTGCAGTTCCCTAGGGTGACAATTGTACTTTCACTAACTTGCATGGTACTGTATTTCTCTAAAGTCAGCTGACGGTCTAGCCTCGTGGCACCTAGGCTGTGTGGGTTCTACCTGCTGAAACTTAAAGTTTATGTACCAAGCTTGTACCTGGTCATGTACAAGCTTGGGACCTCTGTCTTTTTTTTTTCTTTTTTTTTTCTTTTTTTTTTAATTATGCTGTAAGCTGCAGGAACTCTAATTGCTATTGCTGAGAAATGTACCAAATAGCTACTTGGGCAGCACACAGTTTGGAATTTATTAACTGTTGCTATGATCCTAATTTAGTGGCATGGTCTCATCTCACTGAAAGTATAATTGCCATTATTGAATAATCATTTTGATAAGTTATTCCATTTTCTGCCCTGTTTATCTTCTGCTCTTGTTTTAAGTGTCTCGTTTTCCTCTCTTAATATTGCCATCTCACTCTGAGCTCCCTCTGATTCATTCTCAGTGTTTTCCAGTCTTTGTTTAATGGCACAATCATCACTCAATAACATCAGTGTGTCTTCTGCAATTCTGTCAAATTGACTGGTATGAAGAGACTTAAGAACTGCAATTTCCCTTCTGATCCTGCTGTTGCATCATTTTGACATGTTTTTGTCTTCCATCCTTTTTCTTTGATTTTGTCCCATACAAGAAGACTTTTTAACGTTCAAATCAATTAGTCTTTGAAAAAGTTGGTGGGTTTTTTGTTTGTTTTTGTTTTTTAATACCCTAGAAGTTGACGGTACTCAGTGCATAGGGTGTGTACATGAAAAGAAGCTTTTCTTTTCTTAAGTAACATTCAAGGGCCAGTGAGTGTATTTAGAAGGCCAAGTTATATTTTTCTTGGATATGTGGTCTATCATAATCATCTTGCCCTCTAATTAGATTGTTTCAGATTAAAATGTTCCTTGTCAACATGTCAGAAAGTCAGGTTCTGTTCATTTTCTTATTTTGTAAGTTGCATTGTATTTACCTCTACAGTACCTATACTGTCTTCTAATGCATCCTCTGGTAGTTCACACAGGCATGTGTGCCTGCACATGCCCACATCTTCATGCGTGTGTGCACACGCATACACACACTTGTAAAGGCAACAAGATCCCTGCAAGGGAAATTAGATGTCAAATGCAGTTGTAGGTTTTCTCACAAGTCTTAGGAAGAATCTTAAAGATTATTACTAATAAAAACCTGTTTATATTTTCTGTCTGGTTTGCTTCTTCTTACTTCTCCTTCTTAGTACCTCATAGCTGTATTTCAATCTTCTGGCTCTTCTTATATCTTTACTTACTGTTATCTTTAAGTATCCAGTAGCATCCAAGGCTGTTTTTCATTCCAGGTGGAATCTTTATGGCCATGAGATCTTAAAAAATTCTGGGCTTTTAACAGTTGCTTTAATTCCACCAAAATCCATGGATAATAAAAGCACTTAACAGTTCAAGCATGTCAGAACTAGTCAAGCAGATATAAAGAATAATAGAGGATGTATGAGATAGTAGGAATTTGTGGGTTATGATTTGGTAGGGAATACTTCTCACAATAGGATCCTATCTACTGCCTAAGACTGGTACATGATATATGTGACAAGACATAAGATGTACTTCTTTTTATGTACTATGGCCTGCCCTAAATCTTTTTCTTCTCCATGTAATTCTGCCTGATTGGATTGCCACAGATGTCTCTTCCAGAAATGGTGGGTTGGGGCTGAAGTCAAAGCAAGGAATGGCCAGTTTAGGAATATGTAATCCAGATGGAATTAATTCAATAGTATTATTACTCTAATTCTGATGTTTTTATTACTGTACTGAAAAGGAGTGTGTTTAAACAGTTTTAAAACTTGGGTCTGTTATTCCTTTAGAGTATTTGTAAGATATTGCAATCACACCTCTTCATTTTTGTAATGCTACTTCTTTCTCCTGACTTATTGGAAGTTGTTTCCTCTGTGTCACTGTTCTCTTCATCCTGTGGAGATGAATAATTTAGTCATTCAAAGATCATTGCAATTTGGCTTCTACATTTCTTACTCAAGGTATTTATCTGATGCAAATCACTGTTCTAGTGAACAACACATTATTACTGTGCCTGAATGTGAATGAACCTTGCTTTTCTTAAGAAAATGAAACAAAATCAGAGCAATGAAGAAACGTAACTGACTGACTGAATGGGTAAATGATTATTTTTTTAAAAGCCCTGTTTTAAATTGTTGGTACTGTAGCTCTCATTATGTACATGCTTAGCAAGATAAAGTAGGTCTCTTCGTTTGATATATACATATTCTCTGTAAATATATATATATATATATATATATGCATAAAACACTAATCTGTTTGTCATGTACACTATGCTAGTTGAGGGTTCTGCAGGAAATGGCACTATAGATACTGCCGTCTACTTTGGAGTGAAAAGATCCACTAATAAAGGATAGCCCTCTCTCTATCTGTTGCAGGTTTTCTGCTTGCCCTTCTAACATTATGGACTGCAAAGGTTTGAAAGTATGGCAACTCTTTGTTAAAATCTTATTGACTTTGCTAAGCTGGAAATTAAAAGAATTATGGCTTGTTATGTGCATTTGTCAAAAACATTTCTCACTGATGCTGGTGATCACTTCCTGATCGTTTTTACTAACATGTGCTATGACAACATAGGCTTAGTATCTACTACCATTAACCAAGCCATTCAGTCTCCTTCAATAATACTAAACACATTCACTATAGATCTCTCTCCAAATCTGATGGAGTAGCAGTATTAAACGCCAGTCAGGCTGGCAGCAAAGTCTTGTGACTTTTTTTTTTTAGCATTTTATATTGGTTGGGAATAGAACTGCTGATGTACTAACAGGTTGACTCCTGTCATCAAAGTGGTGCTGAAGAATTCTAGAATTGTTATCAATATAGTGATATACTACATATAAATATGTCCTTAGAGAAATGCACAAAAGCTGAACTGGCTATGCACAAATGTGTGCAAGCATTTAAATCATGCCTGTAACTGGAAACAATTTTCTTTAAATTCTAACTGTAATAAATGTATTAGAATACTTCTGGTCTCTTCTGAAGAGGCATTTCAGAACTTATTTTAAATACTAAGTATTTACTTCAGAACTGAGTATTTCCCTAGTACAAATTCCAAGCCAAAATTGCTGAAGTGTAGGACTGAGATACAAACCCTGGAATCCCTGTCATTCAGAAAGCTAGCCTTTATCCTTAATTTAAAATAGAAAAAGTAAAATAAATTTAAATATATATATAAATAGATTCATGGGGGAAAGATTCGTGGGAAGAGTTTTCTGAGCTAATCTGAATTGCATCCCCTTGGTATAGAGCATCACTGCATTGGAGATAGAGACCTGAGACTTAAAGTAAGTGTGGCTGTGCTAGAACAGATTCTCCACAGGGCATATTTGATGACTGCAGTTTGGGGACTTGTGATGAATTCTGGTGTATGTTCCAAGTGCCCTCAGTTCTGCAATTAAAGCTTTATTTTACTATACTAGCTCCTCTTTCCAAAATCTCTCTTCTCCCTTTCACGGCCCTCACTGCTGCTAATGGGGGATGGCAGCTGTCGCAAGACCTGGTAGCTGCAGGCTGCTTTTGTCAATGGAAATATTTTCCTTCTGGCACTTTCAGTCTGGCTGTTACACTTCTATGCCATCTTTATGAGCACAGTAAAGTTTCTCCTGATAAACTGGATAAGTCCATTTAAACTGTTAGCTCGCTTAATTGATTCCAATCTTATTTTTCATTGTGACTTTACAACTTGAAGTAATTATCACATTTATTGGACACCTTTTAACTAGCCCTTATTAAAGGATGCCTAGCAAGAGAATGCATGATGTTACACTAAATCAGCATGACATCCTTCCAGAAACTAGCATCTGACATGCTATCATAAGGACACAGTCATTTGTAACATCCTGGATAAATAGCTACCAAGGAACTGGAAGATCAGCAGCTCAGTCATCCAAGACAGGGACAAGTAGATGTATCTGAGACTAGCTTGTCTTTATTTTTTATATATATGCATACACGCACATATGCGGAAGGAAAGGGGTGCACTTCTTTTTGGCTGAATTAGTTTGAGCCTGGTCTAAAATCTACTCACAACAGTATTGCTCTTGACCTGAAGCAGCTGCGTTAAAATGTGTGTAACTGAATTCAGAAGTGCAACAACATATCTGTGTATGCCCTGAAAACTTCTGAACTAAAATGAAAAACTACTGACTCAGAGGACTGTCCAAAAACCAGACCGTATGTCTGAGAGTGGTATCCAAAAGTTTCTTGAACTCTGTCAGGCTAAATATCATGACCACTGTCCTGGGAAGCCCGTCCCAGTGCCCAACCACCCTCTTGGTGAAGAACCTTTTCCTAACACCCAACCTGAACCTCAGGTCTCAGCTCAACCCCTGTCTCAGCTCCATGCCATTCCCTAGGGTCATGTCGCTCTCACCAGAGAGAAGAGTTTAGCGCCTGGCCCTGTACTCCACTTGAGGGACTTTCTAAACTAGCATTGATGAATTCACATGTTGTGCCACTTCTGAATAAATAGCTGGGATTGGCACCCCAACTTTTGCTCCATCAGAGTAACAGGCATGTCTGAGTGTGTTTGTGAATGAATGCACTGTATGAATAGTTATCTGCTATTAGTAACAACTTATTTATTAGAACATCTTTAATTGCTGCCAGCAATCTGTGTCTTGATGAAATCCCCAATGAAGTAAAAAAAATATTTACACCAAAGGACTATAATAGATGTTTCTACCTATTTGTAATTTTTTTAAAATGTACCTTTCCACTATTATGTATGTAAATTAGATTCATCGTGAGCACAGCTTTTAGTATCAAGTTTAAACTTTGGTTTTGAAAGCTCAGACTAGAGTGCATTGTGTAGCCACAAGGGAAAGAATTGGTATGCTGAAATGTTTGTAAGGTGGTCTTAAAAAGCAACTACTTTTAAACAGCCAAGGAACATATACTATGAGGGAGAAGCTTTATGTAATGAAGTTAAAGACTGAATTTGAGTTTTGACTGGCTTGAAATAAAGGCAAAAAGGATGGAAGAAAGGCTATAATTATTGGAAGAACATAATGTGATGCTTAGACAGGATGTGAAATTCACTGAGGAACATATTGCAGCTATAATTAGAGATAGTGTTTCAGTCACTTTAAAAATGAGTCATTAGAGAATGCATTAAAAAGTAAAATTCTACATCTGTTGGGTCTCCCAGTTGGGACAGAAACCCAAGACCTAAAAGGGAGATGCATTTTTTTTTTTTCCCCCAAGAAACTCTGAGGTTGAATTCCAGAAGTAAAGCACAAATAAAGCTTTGGAGTTGGAAACAAAACAAAACAAAACAAAAAAGAAAGTAAAGTATAAGTAGCTTGCAATACCTTCAGTATATACTTCTAGAACATTAACAAGAGTACTGATAATCTTGTTCTACAAGGTGTTGTAAATGGCTTAAGTTTCACAGGGATTTCCTCTTGTCTTTCATCCTTGCTCCCAGTCATAATGTGGGGATGGGAAATATTTCCACTTTGTTCTCAGAATGTACAAAAAGAACAGTTCAGTGACATAGTCTCGGTTATTCCATGTTCATCATCCATATAAAATGAACTGGATGGAGAACAGCTTTTATTATTTATTGCTCAGCTATAATAAATAATTTTCAACTAAATTCTTCTAATTATGCTAGGGCTATGTGTGAGAAGCACAGATGTCGGTTTTTGATTGCATTGGCTTTTTGCAAAGAGTTGGATTTTCTGGGGGAGAAGTTTTGTAGTAAGGAGGTCAATGCATGTAGCTGGCACCACGTTTTTCTCAACCTGTTTGCATGAGGGAATTCTCTACAATTAAACGTATCGACAAGCAATTTTAACCACATAGCAATTTAAAGGAAAATGAACTATGTAATAATGACGAGAATTCTGGTAGTGATCCTGTGGTTTCCTCTTGTCAGTATCTAATTCTGATTATTCTCTAGATTTTTTTCTTTTGTTTTATTGTAATCGGTTTTGAAATGTGTTCATTTTCATCCACAGTTGTGCCACTGACTGAACTTGTGTAGACTTGTTATGAAATGAGATGACTTGTCACAGGCCTATTTGATAGAAAGTAACACAGATTTGAGGGCTCGAATACTACATGAGTAACATTATCACTAGCTGCTATGGAACCTATGGATGTAACAATCTAGTTAAGATGAGGAAATATACATACTCTGTACTTAGAAGTATCTGGTTAATTTAAAGATCTTTTTGTTGAGTATAAACCATAACCACCAAATATTGCTTTTGAGCACTTCATTATTGCAACAGTCAAAATAAGAGATGGCTTGAGTAGGTAACTCTGAAGCCTTTTCTTTTATCACTGGTGTCTGAAAGTGGTTATCGTGGTATTTCACAGACTCACAGAATCATCTAGGTTGGAAGATACCTCCAAGATCCCCGAGTCCAGCCTCTGACCTAACACTAACAAGTTCTCCACTGAACCATATCCCTAAGCTCTACATCTAAATGTCTTTTAAAGACCTCTAGGGATGGTGAATCAACCACTTCCCTGGGCAGCTCATTCCAATGCCTAACATTATGCCTAACAATGCCTAACATTATCAATGGAAGAATAATGTGTTTGCTCAAAAGAAGCTGTTTACAAGACATGAGTTCTGCTAGTTGGCTTGTCAGTTAAGTTTATTTCTATGGAAATGCAAAGTAAACACTTTAGGGTTGTTTTGATGTTAAACTACTGCACTCCTATGATGCACTGTTATTTGGAAGCTGAGTTCTGCTGAGTTTTCCTGTTCTGTCTTAGGTGCTTCCCCACAGCAACCTCACCTCCTGTGGTGCAATGTAGTATTACATCTAGCTGAATATTGTTGTTGATCTTCAGGGCTGCATGCTTGTAGGTGTAAGTATATAACATAGTCAGCAGTGTAGGAAAACCTGGGCTATGCAAATATAACAGGACAACTGCTCCCAACAAGGTGCTGCACTGAGGTAGATATATTGCAACTGAGAAATCAAGTGGTGTAGCCCTCTCTACACCACGTTGTGTTATATAGATATTCTCATATTTGTAGAGGCTCTTTAACTGTATTTAAGACAAAACAGCTTGCAGGCTTCAACAAGAAATGATAATGCCTTAGAAGTAACCCAGTTCTCATAACTGGAGTATTTTTTGCTTTATTTAAAAAAAAAAAAAAAAAAAAAAAAAAAAAAAAAAAAAGTTTGGAACCCATGCTATTAATAACTTCCACAAAATTCAGAGGTAGGTGTTTCTTGAATCTGTTGCACCCTGTCTCATATAAAGTGTCACAAAGATGATATCTGGGATAAGGACAACTTTCCCCTGCAAACAAAACGGGATTATTATTTTTTCCTGTTGCATTGATTAGGAGACACATTCTTTATTATTTCAATTTAACGACATGTAAAATTTAAATTTGATTTAAGTTTTTTTTTAACCTTCTCATATACTTACAGGGTAATTCTGTCCTGTGAGTGTTTTTCATTAGCCTAAAACTGAGGTACTCTCTAATGTAGCCAGAAATAAAAACACAGTTTCTGAAGAGCAGCGCAGGAAATGCTCATCTGCTATAAGTGTGGAGAATACTTGATCAGCTGTCTGCAGCCTGGTGTTGGCTGTGGCAGTGACAGGTCTGGTCTAGAGATAAACGAAGAGTGGAATAATCGTATTAGAACTAGTTGGATACGCTTCAGACTAAAAGGCTTTCTCAGGCAGATGGATTTTGATGCATGATTTTTTTTAAAACTGTTTTAGGACAAGCAGTTTGTGCACACTTGAGCATGAGTAACCTCAGTAATATATCTGATTGTACTCGTGTGTGTCAGCATTCCTCTGTTACAGGTGAACTACAGGTGAGGCATATCTTCTGCAAGACTTTGACACATGAAAACAAAATAGAAGTACCAGAAACACAACATACAAAGGGGAGAGATTTCAGGTTTAGGGGTTCTGTTTTTTAAGAAAACTTTTTTTGAGAGGCCTTCTTAGCAAGAGAGTAAAAGGTTAACTGCATTTTCACTTGTTACCTTCTGGTATCAGTACCACTGTGTACCTGTGTGCGCCATCCAAGGCACACTTACGATGCAATTAATAGAGTTGCCCAGCTTGTATGTAAATGGAAATATTAATTATCATCTCTGAATTACAAAACTACAGTACATCTCAATAACAAATGTAACCCTTGGGCAATGGTTTATGACTAGTGTATTTTAAACAACTCCAAATTACTGTAATTATACTGACCATGTAGAGTCTGCAAAGTATGCTTTTTCTTAGTTCAGACAAAGCATAGTTCAAAAATGATGGTTAAAAACTGACAAAAAGGGTTATAGCCACTTTCTTTTTTAAAGCTGTGGACATAATCCTCACAATGTTGTGTTCAGTTCCTTTTGAAAGGGAGTGTAAGAAAACAATAATGAAGCTCGTTGATACGCTTGCATCTTATCCTAGTGGAAGGACAGTTCAGTTGCTGTGTTTAAGAACTCATTCTTCCGCCTTGCCCCCCATGCCATTTTGAATGACATCTCAAAATTGTGTTTTGCTGGGCTTAAAAGCTGGCTTTCACAATATCAAATATGTTTAGGGTAGAATTTTAGTGATGATGCTCTAGACATCATTATATAAAGTTAGGTAAGTTGACTTTTCATGTTACAATCATTCTTTTTGTGATGCATTTGTTTAGGGAGTAAGGACACTGTAATAAAAACATCACAGTCAAAGCTGGGCAACTCTTCCCTGTTCTGGGTGGGTCTTTTGTGATAATTTAGAGCAACTTCAGGGCATTATCAGGTTTGGTAGAAGGATATAGATATAAACTGACCTCTAATACTATTTCTGTCAGTGCACATAATCTGAACTAATATTTTTTAAAAATTGACCTCTTTGTAATTTTGTTCTATGTAGAAACAATTTGTGTGTTACCAAGACCTTAATTGCATGGCAATGCCTTGTCCTCCTTCTAGAAGAAAAATCAAGTTGAAAGTCTGATAAAAGTAACTTATTTTTTATACATTTGTTTCCCTGTATATTTTCTTCATTGCAAGTGTATCTTACAAAGGTAAATGAGCTGGAAGGACTGCAGTTTCCCTGCTCAATAAGTGGGTGTTGAGTCCACAGAGCAAGCTCTGTAGTGGTATTTCATTCAAAACAAAGGCCTAGAGATTAGAAACTATTCCATCCTCTGTATTTAACTAGTTATTATCAAAGAGAATTCAAAGGTCCAGGAGCAAATAACCATCTTAAATACTGAATTATTTATATATGTATTCTTTCACATCTGGAACATTCCTGTGTCTTTAATCAAGCAAAGACAAAGTTGTGCAAGCACCCTAATTGCAAATTAGACTGCAAATATCCATAGATTTTTATAAAAAATATTTTTAACTGTTGCTTACACACCATATTCACCTATCTCAGTAGTCAGATAATCTTGCTGGGCTTGAGGGTTTTCCTAGATCAATTCTTGTGTTGCACCATGTTGTGTAAATAGCTTTCCATTGAAGTTTGAAGAGCTTTTAAATGTATTGAGTAAGTTCTGCTATGAAGTATGCCCTAACAAGCCCCCCGGATAAGTTTCCTCCTCATCTCTTTCATTTGCAGTACACACCCCAATCCTTCATAGCTCCACAAATAAAAAGTCCTTCAAACCTCCACAGAACTAAGAGCCTCTCCCCACATGAAGGAGCAGTTGAAAGGAAAACAGGCAATGAAGATATGCTGAACTCACTGAAATAAAAGTTACTTAATTCCATTCAATTTCCAAACCTTCTCAAGAAAAATTCTTGAAGCTAACTATATCTAGGTAGTCATGCAAATCTGACACTTTTTTACACATTAATCTTTTATTTATTTTTTTGTTTATTTATGTGTTTCTTCTAATGATTAAGGAAACAATTCTGAAGCTATTTTAAATTAGGGTAGGTTAGAGTTGGGTTTCTTTTTTTTTTGGGGGGGGGAGGGGGCTAAGACTCTAGAACTATGCATTAAGTGATTTATGGGGAACTGTCAACATTTTTACCTTTATTTTATTCCATTGCTTTCCTCTTGGATAAGGGAGAGATCATTTGTTTAAAGTAGTATGCCATTGAATTAAATTCTAAAACACTTTAAATGAGACTTTTTATTTCTTATCATACAATGCAGTTCAATGTTTCTTTTAATTTTTATAAAGTTATACTACTGAATGACACAACTGGAATTCTGAATAATTCCTTAAATAATTACTGTGAGTTTGATTGCTTGGCAAATTTGGTAGGAATGTTGAGAGCAAAATCTTGATCTCTATCTAGATTTCAGATAGTTAGAAGTTTCCATGAGGTGAGCTGACCAGGACTTGGAAACATTATGGAGTAACTTTGTCTAAGAAAGCATCAACCTGGAAAGGCTTCTCAAGGCTAGCAGATGAAGGAAATGGAGTGCACGCATGCAAGCATGCATGCACACAGACACACGCACTCGCCTTCTGTGACAAATAATAAGGATGTGGCTTAGAGCTGCTATTTACATCACCTTAAGCTGTGCTCTCAAGTAAAATAAATAAGTCTTAAAGTTGGCATTTTCTTCATATTTGCAGGAGTGCAGTGTACAGCTCCAGCAAGCTCTGTTATACTTGAGGTTGGCAGATAAATTGCATAAGAATTTTCTTACGGTGACAGTGGTAGTGGCCTATTTGAGTAGGTTCTTCAAAAACTGAAGATGTTTGGCTGTTTCCACCATCAATCTCCAACCAAATATTTATTTAAGGGGAAGAGTGTTTGTCTAGCAGCTATGGAATAAGATTTTATTCCTTCTTCCATGTCTTTACAGAGGTAAATGTTGTTTGTAAAATCACTTACCTCTGAGAAGCATCTCAGTCAGTGTTTTGTCAAAAGCTGTGCTGCCTGATGGGAACAGCAGCTGAACACAGTAGATGCTATAAAGCTGTTGTTGCACTAAGTATGAAGGCAAACCTTTAGGTGCTCAGTAGAGGGGGACACACATGGCAGGTACCTGATTAATCATGAAGACCTTCTATAGAAAATTGAAGTATAAGAGGAGGAAATTTTATGTGTAGTGGGCATGTAAATGAATGCTACCTGATGGCTAATTCCTATCATAATTCTAGTGTCAAGTAAGTAGCAGTGGAGCTCAAAATTAAAGGAGAACAGGATCTGTGAACCATTATAAACTTTCTCAGAACTCCATAGTTCTCATAGTTCTTCATACTCATAGAAAAAGTGTACAAGGCCAAGAAGATGGGACACAAAAAGCCACCATATCATTCAATATGTTGAGGAGCATTGCAAACTCTCTAAGACATATAAAGTGTTTGCTGTCTGCAAATATAGAGCAGTCAGCTGAGCCTCCTCTGATCAACAGTCTTTCCTCTACTCTGTTCTTTTGGGAGTGCTGTCCTCCTTGGATATCAGTTGTCAGGGGCTTTGAGTCAACCTGAAGGGGAAGATGAAGGAAACAAACAAACAAACAAAAATATTTTCAATATCTTAACAAGATTTTTGTTTGAGCTTAGTGAAGAAAATGAGAAGCAGTTTTAACTTCTGTTTTTATCCACCCTGATTGATCTGTTTGCCCCATTTCTATTCCTGGTTTTGCAGCTTTAATTTGAAGGGGAGAAAGAAGAACTCACCAAAACAGTTAAATTCAGTCTGAAATTGAGCAAACTGAGGTTTATTGGCAGGAGGGAGATATTACAAATGGACTGGTTGAAATAAATCCGGATGTTGGGAAGGTTAAAATAAAGTAATAAAGTATTGGATGAATGGTCATAAAAAGACCAAATATATAAAATTTGAACAATAGAAGCAGAAGTCAAGCAGTCAGCATGTAATGGATGGAAAAAAATAGTTTAATATGATAGCAAAAAGAAGGGGGCTGTAAAATTCTGTGAAAAGAAATGGAAGTAAGCCACCATGCTGAACGAGATGACAAAATGACTGAAATGGGAAACTTTGTAGATTTGATGGGGTATCCTGTAGGAGGGTGAAAACAGCTAAATGCAGTGATTTTGGAAGACTGAAATACAGCAGAATATTAGGCTCCCCTGATGAAATCATCAGTGAGAGCTTAAAGCATACGTGGTCATCTTAATAAGCACGTTGCAGCCCTAAGATTAATGCTTTGGTTACCTTTTTACCTTTTACTTTGAGAGAAATTGGAGGAAAGCCCTAGTCTATAACTTCCAGTGCTCATTCACAATCTCTGGATGCTGTTTCTGTGGTATCAGTTCATTAAAGCTTCTTTCCTGCAGTTTTATCCGTTGTATGAACTATAATATGCCTATGATAAGTGCATCCCAGTTTCCTTTGTGATCAGTTCAGTAACCTTTCTTTTTGGCTGGGGTTTGAGTTTGGGGGTGTGTCCATTGCTTGGATGAGGACTTTGCCTTGATGGCTAGTTGGGAACAGTTTATCAAAAATAAGTACAGATTATTATTGCTCTTCTTATAAGGTAGTATATACACATACACACATATAGATACAAGGCTATCCCATTGCAAAATCATATACTTTTTTTTTGTTCTATGCCAAGATGCATTTTAAATGCTGCCATAGCAAGGTTTTCAGTTCTGTTAAAGGCACAGCTCCTCAGGTACTGTGTGCATTGCTTTTCATGGTGTTATTAAAATGGTTTCCTGCAGCTGACAGGCTTGTAGTTAATCTTTATAGAGCTAGAAAATGTACCATAAATGAAATCTTTCTGACAGTGACCATGAATCCCTGTGTTATATATATGATTAAAGACATAGAAAGGGGAATATAAGGCAAAGACCTGCATGGCATTGTATTTATTTAAAACAAAACTTTTATTTAATACTTTATTTTTCAATATATACTCAGGGTAGGATTTCTAGAAGTACTTCAGAAATGTAGGCGCATAAACTGATCTTCCTACATTTCTAGCTTTGGACATAACTTCTTTCTTCCTGAGTGCATTCCTCCATGATCAGGATTGTGTTCCTTTCCTGAGATCTTTAAAATTTTTGAGGAATTTTCATCCTGAAAAACAAATAAAAAATAAAAAAGCAAATCTCTAGTAGACTTCTGCTAAATTCCATGAACTTTTAAAAAATCCAGCTTTACTTATTTTACTTATTTTTCTCTGTACAGATATAAGTATTCTTAAGCTTTACAAATAAGAGGTGTAAAAAAAAAAAAAAAAAAAAAGATAACATGCTTGCTGTTATGTGTTCATTGAGGAATAGGAAGAATACGTCAATTTTATATATAAAATAAGATGTGCTTGATTTAGTCACTTCTAAAATTATTGCAATTACCTTAAAGTGAAATGAAGAGTTCAAAGGAAATTTTTGATTTGAATTTTGATGGTGTTCACAAACACATGATTAATCTTTCTGCTTGGCCTTTTAGAAACGGTAATTTAGAGTTTTATTTAACACATGCCCTTAAACAGGACTCTTTTGCACCTGCAATTTATGTAGAAATTACATGAGTAGAGTTTTCACCTTCACTTAGTTGTAGAAACAAACATATCAGCTAGGGAGGGTCTATGTAAACACTTAAGTAGAATGTGTCCCATGTTTTCAGTTCATGTATACTGATATTAAAATTTAAGGGAATATCAATTTGTCCAAATGAAGAATAGGGCCCATGAAGTGTGACATAAAATATGAGGTACACTTTACTCTCTGCCATTATTTTGTCCAAAAAATTGTGCCAAAAAAAGAAAACAATCTAGGGAAATTCTTCAAAGCCTTGTTTATCTCATGCAGAAATATATAATGAAATTATAACTAATCTGATGGCTGTAGGTTGTTAAATGTGAAATGACTGAGATTGAACTACCTACTACAAGAATTATAGAACGAATAGTCAAAACAAAGTGATGTGAAGAAAATTTAGTGGACTACAGAGAATGAGCCCCATGTATAGGTAAAATTATCGTTACTCATGATTGATGGGAAAAGTAGTTTAATTATATTTCTTCAATTATTTTTATAAATGTATTAAAGATCTTCCAGATGTGTATTTTAGCTAATGAATCACTACTTGTTTTAATAGTAAATGTAACAAACAAAAGCAGGTAACGCTATAGCATAAAGAAAATAATTAGCTGTCATATTTCCAGCTTCCATTACATTGCAAGCCTGCTATGACTGATCCTTGCTTCTTCCTTCTTTAATCTTGGTGAATTTTATCTTTGTGGTAAGGACAAGTCTTTCCTGTTACAGATTCCTTTAAGATGCTTCTAGGTACCTGTTTTTCTATCTTCCCTTAATGAAATTCTGCTACTTAACCCACTCAGGGTCAAAACCCTAGTTGGATGAATAGGATCAGTGAATTTTCAAGACAGTGCATGTGTCAGGATTGTCATTTTGCCTGGATTTAAAAAGGTGTGGTTGATATGTTGATTTTTTTTAATGTTGAATAATTATGTGATTGAAGTCTGTGTTCTAAGCCAAGCATGTTGGAATAAAAAACACTTACTACTTCACTTTTTTTTTTTTTTATTGAGCATCACACAGAAAAATAATTTTGATAGGGATTTTGCTTAGTGGTTTAAGTAGAAAGTAACAAAAAATGCTTAATATTTTCATGCTAAGTGTAATATGGGAGAAAAATCTGCAGACCAAGTTAAATTTATTTTGTTTAAAATGTTATTTTGAAATTTGACTTGCTCTTGCAGTGACTTGCAACACTAATGTCTTGCAAAACTGAATTTGGTAAGCCAGAGTGGTGAACTGTCTTCTGTGTTTGCAATGAATCTGTGTGTACTCAGTGCCACTTTTTCTATTATTTCCAGTCCCTGGGTGTTGCTGTTTAATCACTAAATATGTACAGAATTCTAAATCTAGTCTTCATAATTGACATAAAACTAGGACAACCCTAATTCTTGCAATAACCAACATAACATTTTCTTATATGATATTTGACAAGTTTAATTTTAAATTACCTACACTCACACAAATATAGCTGTAGAGGAAAAGAATGTTTCAGAAATGCCATTGTTGGATGAACGTACATCTTGGGGGATGGGGGGATCTTTACCTGAACAAAGTATTAGGTGCTGAGAAGTACAGTGTTATTTAAGTCAAACATATTTTTATTATAAGAAGTAGAGATTTTTTTTTTTTTTTTTTGGTAAAAAGCAAAGTTCTACATTGGAAAGCTCACTTTTTTTTTTTTTTTTTTTTAATATCAGTCGGTCTCATTAAAAATCTTGTGTTGCTTATATCTCTAGATAACAGTTTTATTTCCAGACTAGTCTCTTGTTGAATACAAGTAGATTGAGACTAGTTACCTGTGCGGTCACACTAAAGAAACAAGAAAATGATAGGTTTGTCAGGGCAAGAAATGAAACAGATATTTCCTTCTTTACATTCAAATCAAATCAAGGTAGCTCATTTGGGGAAAACATGGAAGACTCATCCACTTATAGTATTTCTGTAGTTCCTTACTTCACACATTTGTTTTCTAGATCATCTGTTAATCAAGTTCACATCTAAAAGTATATTTCATGTTACCTGCACAAATCCCTTTTACCAACTCACATCAGTATTGTTTCAATGGTTATTGTTATATTTTTAGCCAACGATTGACCTTTACATGATTCTGTGAGCCTAAGTGCACTCTGTCTTGAAGAAGTGCCATACTTACTGTCTTTTTTCCTTGGACCTGCAACTATGAATTTTCAGTATAGGCCTCCTAGGTCTAGGGAATTAGTTCTTCCCTGGTTTTCACTTCTGATGTGATTCATTCCAGATTAAAGCATAGTAGATGAGCTCCAGGCAGGCATCTAATGGAGCTCTAATTACTGATGAGTGCTCTGACAATGGGACCAAACAATAGATAGTTTGAAATAAGTTCCCCTAGAATTTGTATATGATGAGTGTTAGAATCAGCTGTTTCAATCCATAAATCTACTAGTAAATAAATAAAGTCTATTGGTACAGCTAGACATACATTCATTTAAATCAAGAAAATATCTTAGCCCTCAATATCTACTACTGCACCCTTCAAGACCTAAAATAACTTAAAAGCAGCATCTTGCTGATCTCTAGCAAATGTTACCAAATGCTTATCTTAGATTAGGTACTGAAAATACATAGAAAATGTAAAATTTAAAAGCAAAGCATCTTTTCCACAATATTCCACCATCTTGCTATGTACCTATATGGTGTGGTTAGAGTGTACAAATTAACTTCAAGGTGAATTCATTTGTTGTATGTTGTTCATAATTTTTATTTTCTTTTGTAATATGGCTAGATGTAGTTCTCCCATAAGTACTAAATCCAGACTGCAAGACTCTCATGGGAATAATAACCTAAATTGTCAATTGATGTAAACAAGAATAGCCAAGACCTATTTCTAATCCTAAAATATTATTTTTAATGTGTATTTCCATGTTAAATCTTAGACTTTTAAATGCAATCTCACACTTTTAATCTCTCGCAATTCAGTACAATCCTATGATGAGTACTAAAACAAGCTGTAGAGCATAAGTGTGCTCACCTATACTATTCCCGAAGAGTAAATATATTTTGGTTTAAGGGTTTATTTAAATTTAAACTTTATAATATTGACATTTTGTATTTTGTTGGTGGAACTATTTGGTGGTCTGTTTGTAGGGCTGTGTAAATAATTGATTTTCTTGACTGAATTGATGAACTGGGCAAAAAGAAAATCCCTCAGATAAAACCCATCTACAATCTTTTTTTTTTTTTATTATTATTTTTATTTTTATTTCCCCAGGACAAAAGCTGGGCACTCCTTCCTCTCTGTCCATGTCTTATGAACATCTTGATTTCTGGCACATGTGGTAGAAAATGGCAACGCCATTTGAATAACAATACAACAGTTAACAGTAATATTTTTGGAAAGTTAAGGGACCCAATGCACCCCCTTCTTCTAGTAATTGTCTATTTCTTCCACAAGAGAAGGCGAACTGCTCTGTTTTTGTAAAGAATGGATTTCTGGACTATTATAATATTACTTTGACCCAAAATAATGTCCCGTGTTACTTTTCATATATAGAAAGCGGCCTAAAACAATTACTAGGTTACTTTAAAAATAAATAAATAAACCTGAATAATAGTTTAAGTACCATAATAATAAACATTAAGAATATTTCTGTTAAATCTGTTTAAAACAAGGTAGTCAGTTTACAATGGAGACATAGATCAATGTTTAGAGCAATTGGAGGATATCACCTATACTCCTCTCTGTTAATCCTCAAAGTTATTGAAAAGGTTGCCTGTCTGAATTCAGTCAAAATAAAATGGTCTGGAAGGAGCTAAGCCTTATGCTACTTTTTTATCTTACTAACAGAATAAATAGGGCTGTGCAGCAATTGAGAAGCTGGTATCAAAAAGAAGGAAAATAATAAAAGGGAAACCTAAAGTACCATGGTAGGAAAAAATAAATAAATAAATACAATGTTTAAAGCTGAGCAGAATACACTTTCTTAAAGGACAGCTAAGGCTTAAAAAGTAATTGTCCACTGTAGTATATACTAATGGCCATTCATTTTGAACCATGGGCTTTTTAGGGGTTTTAATTGTCTTTCAACAGATTGTCACTCATTTCCTTTCTCACAACAAAACAGTCCTCTTGTAGCCACAAGGAGAAAGCAATGCTAGCAGTAGCACAAAGGGTTTTTGCCTTCCCTCTCCTGAGGCCATCCCTATGTGTTAGCAGGCAAAGAAAGCTAATGGTCTGATTTTGTTCTAAAAAACTAGATTATGTAACAGGGAAAATCTGTTATTTAGGTGAGTTCATATCAAACTGAAACCTATTCTTGTATTTCATATACAAGGTGGTGGTTAGGATTATTAGATATCATTTCCTTAAAGCTGTTTCAGAAGAGGGAGATTGCAACAGCAATAAAGGAACTTTAATTTCAAACAGCAGAAAATTATTTTAACCTGATAGTCTCATATAGGTATCACTTTATGAATATATTCAGCACAACTTTACTGATATATTCCAAGCCATAGGATCTTGAAACCAGTGAGATGGCAACAAAAATGAATATAGTCACTTAATATTCTATACAGTTATTAGAAACCTAGAATATGACCTGGAGTTTTATTTTACAGACAGGTCTTTACCATAATTCTCTTGTCTATAATATAATTCTAAGGCTGCTTTTTTTCTGTAAGCTCTTTGGTTTAAGGCATTGTTCTCAAAAAAATACTCCTGTCAGTCTTTGGCACCATATGTAGAATAAAATTTACTGTTAGTTGGTAGCCTATTAGCTATGAAAAATAAGTGGGGTAAAGGGTAATGCAACATGTCCTATTCTATATGAAAGATAATGTGAAAAGACTCATTCCATACAGTGTTGAAGATGTTGTGCATATGAAATCATAGCTTATCTATTTCTTTGTCTATTTAAGACACTTTTCACACAATAAATATACATATTTTTCACATCTGAAAAGATGCTCTTTCTCCAAACAAACCCCGCACTTTTAAAGGAGGTCTATATAATTATAAATGTTAAAGATTTGCACAGCCTGCTGCCACTCAGTTGTTTTATTTTTGCACAGTTTCCTGATATGTGTTCCTGAAAATAATTTAAACTTACTGTACTAGACTAAGAAGAATCTGAAGGGTAGAGGCAACATATTTGAGAACAGTAAGAGTGCATATTAATTAAAAACAATTCCAAATTATTGTATCAATTAGTGAACACTATTTTAAGTATGAGTGAGATTCTTTTAAAAAATTAAATAGATGTGTCAGGGTTTTCTATCTCATTTATCCTTAAAAAAAAAAAAAAAAAAATCACTTCTAGAATTAATTCTTTCTCTATCCAAACAGCATGAGAAAAAAAGCTTTATTGGAGAAGATACTATGTCAGGGTATCTGCTGAAGATACTGAGGTTCTAACATACCTCTTCTCCTCAGCATGTCAACAGAATTTTAACACTTGCTGAAGATTTTACTGTTATGCTTACTGCTTGGCAACATGGAAGTTGATTTAATGCATATAGAATCATGAAAAAACTCTCCTCAATATGTGCAAATCACAATCAAGTTATTTTTGTTGTGCTTGGGAAAGAGTAGAGCTTCTATTCCAAATTGATTATTATGCCAAACTGAAAGTTTTGAAGGATATGGAAAGAAATATTTTTGCATAATTAAGCTCCAGAATAAGTAGAACTCCTCTTTTCATTATTATTTCCATTGCTAAAACTAGCTTTGTTCTCTGACAGGTGAGCCTTACTTTCATGGAACTTCTCCAGTAAAAGGAAGCACTGATGTATGCACCAGTGTTAGACTTTGATTTCAAATAAGTGGTTGTTTGTTTGTTTGTTTGTTTTTTGGGGGGAGGGGAGGGGGTGGGTATTATAGCTTGAATCTAGGTGGGAAGCGCTAGCTAAGCTTTAATTGCTGCCATGCTTAGTAGATCTTCTCATATTTGTATTAGCATGCTGTCAGATACATGGAGACGGACATTACAGAACAGGCTGCCCAGAGAGCTTGTGGAGTCTCCTTCTTTAGGGATATTCAGAACTGGATATGATCCTGTGTAACATGCTCTAGGTGACCTTGCTTGAGCAGGGGGGTTAGACTACATGATCTCTGGAGGCCCCTTCCAACCTCAGCCATTCTGTGATTATTAAACAATTGTTTATTCTGACTGTAGCATTATAGAAACATTTTGGACTGAACACTGAGACAAATTAACATGGGTTTTTACAGAGTATGTCTAATACTTATTTCTGGAAAATAATGTAAGAAAAGAAGACTAATAACTAAAAGAAAAAAAATACCAAGGAATCAAAATTATCAAATGCAGAGCAAAAAATAGTCTTTCACATCTTTGAGCAGAACTTAAATGGCAGAGGCCTTTTAGCTCACTATTCTTTCTATCATAAGTACTGGAAAGGGATAGTAGTCGAAAAGCTGTTGGTGTTGTACTACCAACAGCTAACATTATCAACTACAGGAACATTCCTTACCTGAGTTCATTCTTTCTCTCTCTCTCTTCATCTTTTTCACAGGCAGAGAAAAGTTAAAGCATAAGGTGAACTTATGCAATATCTGACAGTTCTTCAAGGTAAACAATTCTGCTGGTTGAATTTGGCTAGTGAACGGCACATGAAAGCAATATTATTGTCAAGACATTAAATTCTGCTGGCTACTATACTGATGAAACAGGTGGTTACAGATAGCAAAATGCCAGAGTAGAAATAATTTGGAGATGTTGAATTGGAAGAAGGGTTGGCTACACAGAAAGTACTAGTCCTGTTTCAGACTCGAGCATCTGCAGGGCTGCAGAAAGCTTCGTGTTGTGGTAGTTCCTTCAGTAGGATTCAGAGGGATCGTAATAATCACCTTATTGTAGGCTGGTGAACCTTTCAGAGGTTGGAGTGATCTCAGAACCTCATGTGCCTTGGAACATCTTCAACACATTTTATGTAGAGGAATATAGAAGCAGTGGAGTAATCACAAATAATGAGCACAAAAGTGGGAACAAGTATCCCTTACCTTTAGATTCTGCAGGTGTGGATGGTTGTAGTGATTGTTGTTCTCTGATATAGAAATATTGTATAAATGGGTTGAAATGTTGCATTGTAAGCTAAATCTTGTAATGAGACCTGGACAGCTTTATAAAATTTACCTGATGAAAATAAAGTCCTGATATTAATTCTTCTTGATTTCTAATTGGGATGATAATTATTTTAATAGAGCCTTGCTCTGCCAGGAGTTTTGCATAATTAATTTCACTTGTGGCTGAAACCTTTTCCTTGATAAGGATTCTTGATGAGTGACTTCTACTTTTAGGTTTAAATAATTATAATTAAAAAAAAAAAAAATCTGTTAGGTGTCCAACCACCTGACAGTTTTTATTCATTTTTAGCGTAACATTATTTTGTTACTATTGAAATCACCTTATACTGCAAATTCTGATATAGACTTTTAGAACCCAAGTTTTCTTCAATTAAGAACAGTATTTTCAAAATTTTCTGGTGTTTGAACAGCAAAAGGTCGCTCCTTTTGCTCCACGGTTAAATTCTCTGAGTATGGGTTATTTGGAATGTTGTGTGGGTTTTTTTGTTTGTTTGTTTGTTTTGTTTTTCTTTCCTGGTGATAAAACTGATTTAGTCATTTATCTTTTCCTCTTTACAACTTTAAAAGCAATAATCAGTCTTTACACTGATTTTAATTTCCTTAAGTGGATCTTAAAGAATTTCCTTTACCATGTAGGTAGGTAGGGTGGAAAGGAAAGATGGTAACAGACTGCAAAGGTACGGAAAGATTTCATTAAAATTTTCCTTTATAAATGGCTTACTGTAACAATTTAGGAATATATTGGCACTGAATTTAATTTGCATGGAAGTAAGATCAGTATTAAAATTTCAAAGTTCTTAGAAGAGTGAGGTTGAGCCCTAGTAGAAAGAACAGGAAATAAAATTATACTTTTAAAAAAAAAATGCCCAGGAAAACAACAACATTCAAACTTCTCAGGTCTAGGGCAAGCTGTGTAAATCAATATGTTACACCATTCTGTCATTCCAGTGATACATGTAAGTAGTATTTGGGCATCTATCTATAAATAACAGTGGCATATACCTTATGTACTGATGGCTGTGTAGCCCTTCGGCTCATCACTGTCATACTCCAACAGCTGAACAGAACAAATACTGTGTGCATTACATGTCCTATCAGTAACACCAAGGGGATTGAAATCATGTAGTCTGCTAGCCCACTATTTACACTAATGTTCATCTTGAATGCTCCACTGAAACTTGAGGGAAAAAGGAATTGCATTTTTTTGTTACTGTTTCTTTACTCTTTCTGCTGTAGGGATACCAAGTGTCTGCTATTTTTTGCTCAGCTTGCATGCATGGGGCACTTACCTTGGACAGGGCAGCAGTCTATCTCCCAGTGCAGCCACTGCAGAGCACTTTGGGGCATGGCCCACATTTGTTCAGTGTGAATCTTTATATCAAGAATCTTTCTGTGAAAGAGAGGACAAAATAAGCCTCATGTCAGCTTCAATGACATTTTAAAAATCAAGCATCACAGTCAGGTTTCTGTATTATATTAAATATGCATGTATGTCAAAATGAAAAGTTTATGTGAAGAATACTTTTTGGTCATCTAGTATTCTCTTTTTTCTTTAAATTTCACTTTATGGGGGGATCAGAGGAAGTGCTGTTTTGCTGTGCTACTTGGAAACAGGCAGTACTCAACATTCAGCTCTTCCTGTGGAACTGAAGTCCTGTGTCATGATTATTGCTGAACTATAGCAATTTTGAGCCTGCTAGGTTATGCAGGAGAAATATTCTGCTAGCAAACTTGATCACTTTCACCAGTGTCTAAAAGAAAATGTACGTTCTTCCTCTGAAAAATATTTTTCCAGCTTTTTTCAAGCAAAAGTAACACTTACTTTGGAGAAAGAATTCCCTCTCAAGCCCAAAAATATATTGACTTTTTATAGCAATAGAAGCAATTGACTTGTGAACAATTGTACTACTAGATTTAAATCTGGTGGCTCAATTTCTTGTTTTCTACCAAAATGATGCTTTGTTATGATACATAGAAGATGAGAGTGGGAGAAAATTCAGTGAGTTCAAACAAAACAAAAGCCCTTTCTCTAGTGAGGGATCCCACCCAGATGGGAAGAGGATCAGATCCACAACAAGGTAAAATAAATCAATCACTATATAGTCTTCTACAGAAGGAAAAAAAATGAGAGAGGCTAAAAGGAACAAAATACTAAGAACTTACAAAGAGTCTGATTGTCTCAAAATGACATTTAAAATAGATTTCTATGGTCTTCCAAATGGTGGATAGTGATGTAAACTTGGATCTTTTGATAACTATGTTCAACATGAGCCAGCAGTGTGCGCTTGCAGCCCAAAGTCCAACTGCATCCTGGGCTGCATCAACAGAGATGTGGCCAGCAGGTCAACATAAGGTCAGCAGAGGAGAGATGTAGATTAGAGGTTAGGAGGAAATTATTCACGGAGAGGGTAGTGAAGCACTGAAACAGGTTGCTCGGAGAGGTTGTGGATGCCCCATCCCTGGAGGTGTTCAAGACCATGTTAGAGGAGGCCCTAAGCAACCTGATCTAGTGAGTAGTGTCCCTGCCTATGGCAGGGGGGTTGGAACTAGATGATCTTTGAGGTCCCTTCCAACCCAAGCTATCCTATGATCTTTAGTAGAACTTCCTTATGTTGAGGAAACATAATTATCACAATAAAAATAATTGTGTAATCGTTTTGTCCATAAATCCACTTGTTATAAGCAATAGCACAAGTTAGTATTATATTTGCAACTTTTTTATGATGATGATATAGTGTTACAGAGATGTTGTTCTGCCTCTTAATTCATTAGAGGTGCTGTGTTTGTGCACTGGTGAAAATGGAAGAGCTTTGCTTGTCAAGGGAATGTTGAAATACACTTCCCATTCTGTTCCTCCAAAGTTTTAGTGAAATAGTGCTGTCTTGTAGTTTAATATTGTGGAAAAAAAACAGCTGCTTATGACCTTACCATTTTTATTTTAAAAGATTGTGTTTTAAGCTTTCAAAGTCCCCAACTAAGCCTTTTAAATAAAAACCTAAAAGGTTAAGGTGCAGATCTTCATCTATTATAAACTGTCATCTCTCCAAAGAAGTCATCAGACAGATTAAGTCTTCAAAATGTCAGTCAGTCATGCTCTTTTTTTGCAGCTGGAAGTGACTTAATCATTTTATATTATTATTTTTATTTTATATGTGTATTTTTCCTTCCATTTTTCCTCCTTGTGCAATCCATTGTCTTAGTAAGTGAACATAGTTCAAAAATACCAGTGTGCAAGGTGAATTTGAGAGAGGTTTTAGAAATTAAGAAAGCTGTTTTAAGGAGGCTGGTTGTTTAAGAGGAAGTTAAGGAGGTTGTTTTTCTCTGTTGGTTGATGACAGTGCCTGTGAACTGAGCATAAAATATATAATATGTACACAATAAGTACATTCACAAAGTGGTTGATCGGCATTCTTACCAGTCACGTGCAGTACTTCCCCAGGGTGGCTCAGGTGCTGAACAGGCAACCTGCCCTCTTTAGTCCAAGTCTGTCCCTGCACAGACAAAGAAATTCATAGGAATGATTGTTCTCCATGTCCGTACTTCCACACCTCCCTCCCCATCAAAAAAAAAAAAAAAAAAAAAAACTTTCTGAAGAAAGCTTTTAATTGCAGTCTGTTTTTTATGGGGTAAGGAAGATAAGCAGTTTGTTCTCCAGAGTGCAATGAAATACCAGGGAGATGCAGACATCACTGAAAATTGCAAAAATTGCAGCATGCAACAAGTTCCTGCTACAATGTATTTTCACATTAAAAAAAAATAAAAACAAAAATAATAATCCTAATTAGTGACAGAAATTTGCTGCAGACTTCATGAAAGCCAATTCACTTTTCATCAGTGATACATTCAGTCAGCACTATTGAAGATGCAAGTCATGTGCTGTTATATGTGTATAATGCATTTTTTTCCATCATCCAGATGTGCCTAATATTGAGCATAGCTATGTTCTATTAGCTGTTTATAGCTATTGCTACAAGACTACAAGCATAAATGTTATATGTAATAGTAATTCAAAGTTTCTGGGTTTGAAAAAAGCTTAAAAGTTTAAAAGATTGATAATAAACAAAAATGTTCATCAGAGATTTTACAGGGTATGTTTTTTTTCTGCTGTAAATGAAACTGCTGTCTTCTACAAATTGGTTGTGCAGTAACTGAGATATACTTGTAAATCTTTCTCCATAAAGTCAGGAAAAAATATTGATTCCAAAATATGTCTGCTAGCTATGTAAATGTCCATACCATAAGACTAAACAAGGAGGCAGAATCTGTTAAAGTTTAATAAGCATTAAAGAATTATCTTGTTCACATGGAAGTAGCCACTTCTGCCTATTTGATTTTGGTAGGAACATACCTAGAAGTGGAACTACTTGCAGTTCAGTTCACATGCTATGAATGTTAGAGTATCACTTGGTATGAGAGGGGCTTCAGAGAAGGAGAGTGCATGGATCATTACTGCAGTGAATTTATCATTCCTAAAGCTGCACAGCTTGGGGCATATTGGACTTCATGACCTAAACGGTCTTAATCTGATCTAGGCTGGTGTACCTGAAGCAAAACAAACCTGGTAAGGGACGTGCCACTGGTCATTCATTAGATGGCATCTTCCTTCTGTAGCGATATCGTTTAAAGCCATGTTATGGTAACCTACTGCTGGGAATGCTATCAATCAACAAGACAGGAAAGGGGTGGGTAGAAAAGCTTTAAGAATAGTGCTGGCTTCCAGGTTTTGATCAAGTTCTTCATTTCTTGCAAGAAAGGGCTGAGTATCTTATTTATTTCCCTATGGCTCTTTAACATTGTTCTAATATTTTGGTTTTTCAAAATATTTTTTACAATTAAAAAAATCTAGCTAGTACTGTTGCCATGTTGTGATATTCTGTCTTGCTTTTACCGCTGAGTTAGCTTTACTTAGCTACAGGGCATGTCAGCTATTGTATATATTACAGAGTTGTTAGAAAGGAAATATTAGAATGTAAGTCATCCTTAACCTCAGACTCTAATTATGGGTGCCTAGTGTACATATACAATCTTCTTCTGCAAGTGGTTAACTTAAGCCTGCAGCTTACCCAAAGCCCCATGGACCCTGGAAGGGTTGTGCATTATTGATGCCCATGCTGGTCAGTCTGTGGTACTAGAAGTTTTGTATTTGCAGTTTTGCAATAAATGTACAGTAACGTTATTCAATTACCCAATATGGTATAAGAATGAAAATGCAAGATTGAGTAAAGGAATTACACCCTTTTCCTTAAGCCCATTTAACTCCAATATTTTTTTTAGTCTTACTATTTCTAATGAGTTATACATTACCAAGGAAATGTATAAAGTTGTCTCTATGTTCTTCTGCATTTATACACAGATAGTGTTGTACTGTGAATATTACAGGAAAGTAAAAGTACTAGGGACAAACTTTATTATTAGCTTATGTAAATAGGAATTTGCTTATGTTTACAAGCAAAAGCAACTTCCCTTTGAAGATGGCACCAGCTTCCTGTTCTATGAAGCAAAAACTCCTGAAGGGCTCCCAAAAGAGAATTCAAAGCTGTTAACTCATAATGTATATATGTCAACATATATTTTAAATTGGGGAAGAGTTTGATACAACTTTCTTGAATGAATGATGAAAATAACTAATTGATATCTAAGAGGTTTTGTTGGTGATGTTTCTTATTTTTCTGGAAAAGGAATGAATCACACAAAGAAAATGACGTGAGTGACCTTTTGATTAACATATTGTTCTGGTATAAATTCTAAACCACATTGCAGATTTCCATTCTTTACCTCTTTTTTGCCATCATGGTATTGTGAAGCATTGATGGTATCTGTGACTGAGTTACATGGCCAAGAGAAGAATAAAATAGAAGGGACTTGAAGGGGAATGGGAAGTTTGGAGAAATTTCCTTTGAGCTTTGATATGTAAGAGCATGTTTTCTGAACCTTGTATCTTTCTGAACCTTATCTATGTGGAGTATGTGGAAGGAGCTAAAAGAAATTTCTTTCTCATAGACCTCAGTGTGTTTTAAGCTGAGCTAGCTCCAATCACAATGAGATAGATACATGTGATAGCCTGTATAAAGATTTTATCCAGCTTGAATAAATGAGTCTTTTCTGAATAGAAACTTGTAGTTTTTAATTGTCTTTTCCTATAAGCACTGTTACTACTAGAATGGGGGAAAATAATATCTTTAAAGAAAATCCTCACAATTTAGAGTACATTTCTCTTTCTCATTTTTTCGTATTAGTTTAGAAGGTAGCTGAGCATGTCAATTCAAAACAATGGGTATGAAGCATCTGTAAAGAGTTAGTGTGTTTATATATAAAAATGAAATATTTGGATTAATGTCATGGCTCTATTTCATTTGAAACGAAAAAAAAACAGAAGGGACAAACAATTGCTGCATATGAGGTTGTTAACTCATAATTTGTGTATTAGCTTTTTCTGCAATAATGCTTCAGTTTTAATGATACTTAAAAATAACTCTCCTTTGAAAAATTGCATGAAATAGGAGCATTGATTTAACAACTTAAATGAATGTCAGCTATGGTATTGATTCAGGAAATATGAGAATTTCATTCTCTCAGTTAATAGGGCAGCGCATGTGAATAGGGCAGCACATGGCTGAGGGCTGAGACATCTGGACTGGAGGAAAAATGTGATTAGGATGGATGCAGTGAAACAGTATTTTCTGAGGACACAAACTTGCTGTCTTCCATCATAACACAGCTTTAAGCCCAGTATAACCGTGAAAAGGTGCTGCATGCAGTAGGCATGTACATGAAAGCTTGCTTTTAGTGATAATGGTGCTTATAAATGTTAGAGTGAGGTTCTGACTCTTTAAGAACCTTGTTATGATGATCTCACTTTCTGTTGAGCAAAAGTTTATACTAACTAGTGGACCTATTCTCTCCAGATTTTTTTTTTTAAGTGTTGAGCTTAACCTACTTTGTTAGAATTTGTTCTTAAACAGAAAAGTCTTTGTTTTGGGTTTCTATTTTTGTTTGTTTTTCCTTCCTAAATGACTCTGCCACTGCAGTTTTCATTAGTGACCTCTTCACGATGTTTGTATGACTCTACTTGCTGCTTCAAGCTCATCAGTGAGGAACAACAGATTGGAAAGAGCTTGCTGTTCTTGCCGGTATGCAAAGAGAACTGCTTTGGTAATACTTTGCCACAATGTCACTGAAATGTCACCTTATAGTGTTGCCAGAGAACTGTATTTAATATGCCTCAGTATAATTCTGTAACCACATCCCAATTTGTATACATGTAGTGAATCTGGAGATCAAGAATCAGGATTACAGGAGTGAAAAATTATAGCCTAACTTCATATTCTGTGAATACTTTCTTTGGTCAAATGGTGGAGTATCTTGAGAAACCAGCTTTGGAACTGTAGAACATGCCCAATTGCTGAAGAAAGCTTTTTGTGGCAATTAAGGTCCACAAGACAATCTTTTGAGCAGTGATAATACAAAATAAGTCTTTCAGATGGCTAGGGTTTGTGTGTTTGTTTGATTAATTGCTTTCCTGTGTGGAAAGGAAGGTTGAAAAAGGGATGTAGAAGTTGAGGAAGGGAAGCAAAGTATTTTAATAATTAATCACACAAATATTTGAGTTGATTTTGAGCTGTCCAAACTAACAGTGCTTACGCTGTGAGGTGGGGTTGGATGAGAGGGAATAGTTCTATGCACAGACACCAGAGGTACAGGCAGAAATATATATATATATATATTTTCCTGCCTCTTTTCCTTTTCCGGCACTTGTTCTTTGAGCTTTGAGTGGGCCCAACTTAGATCTACTCTGACAGCACTGAATCCACTTCTTGTTACTGATGAGAACCTGCTACCAAAATACCTGCATAAAGATTGACTTGATTTTTCCCTTTAAGGGAAATTGTAGGGTTTGAGGTTCTTCTTGCTTTGTTCTTTGCCAAAAATATTCTCAAATCCTTTTTTGTGAGTGATGGAAAGAAAAGTGGGTCAGCTCAACCACATAAGCAGAGGAACTCCACAAATATCTTTATGAGCAACCTTGTATTAGACTTAATTATTTGTTTCTTTTCTACTTTTTTCCTTTAATTACTACTAGAAACTGGGGTGAATCTGTTCTCATATCAGTGGAAGGATACCTCTAAGTTCACCTTTTGTTTTAGTAAGTTCTATAATCATCTGCTACCAGTCACTCTTTGAAGGTGAATTATCGGGATATGTGGACCCACAGCCTGAGACAGTGTGATCTGATTAGCTCAGCCTGAGACAGGCTCATCTCAAGTTCTTTTTTAGGCAGCTTGCAAAATAATAATAATAATAAAATTACACAACCTAATTAGATAATGCCACAAAATGTTCACAGAAAACCTTTATCATACTGTCAATGTACCATGCCAATTCCACTGCCATTATTTCTGGGGAGAAAAGAACTGCTTCAGAGTTAGTTACATGTCAGTTACCTATTAAAGAAGTTTTAAGATCTTGGTATCTGTATGCCCTTTCTCCAAGAGGGGGATTGAAAGAGCAGACTGCAATTTAAAATCATGACGGCCAGCAATGATATTCATGAGACTATAAAAAGAGGCTTTTCTTTTAAACAAAACAAAACCCTGTGGGCAGTCCCAAGCATGTAACCAATTACTTATCTTCTTGTCCTTCTACCTTTTGTTGTGGGAATATTTATCACAGTATGAATGTCTTAAGACCTGCATAGATGTTTGCTGCAGATCATCAAATTGATGTTACTTTAAAAGTTTTTTTAAAAAAAAAAAAAAAAAAAAAGTTTTGACACTTTGATAATAGGGGCACTGCAGTTTCAGCTGCTGCACAGCAACCACTGTGCAGCACAAAAGAGGCAAAGCAGATACTCACAGCAATTATTTCATCTATAATAAACTGTAGGGCAATTTAGTAGGGTCAGGTAAAAATTCAAGACAGTTTACAAATGTCATTTTTGAGCTCTGAGTTGAACACACATGCTAGCCACCAAGTAGGTAAGGTATAAAATTATTTTACTTAATCACCCAAAGAGAAGTACTTGAATCTGCTTGTTGCACACCATGTTGCACTAGTACATGCTGGTTGTATTACTTTAGCTAATTCCACTTCGGAGGTGGGGCTGCCAAGGCTACTTTAAGACCAAGCATGATTCAGTACAAAGGGATGTATTTATTTCTCTCTGATGTTGTCTTTCTCCTTCTGGGAATTTCAAATTTTGTCAATGTTTAATGATTCCAAATATAAAACATTTTGTCTACACTCATGAGTTTTTCTTCTCTTCTCACCTAAGTGCAATGTATTTTTCTTTGTTTTCAAACAACAGTTTCTTCTTTAAAACTGTTGTGAGACATCTAAGCAATGACATTTCAGACAGGAACGTGAGGCACTTGTGTGTACCATCCTGAGTTGAGCATAGATATTCACTTCAGAATGCGCCTAGGTATTTGTTTTCTGTCATACTTAAAAGAAAAAGATTTGAAAGCAAGTATCCCCATTTTATGTTGTATTCTGTAAAACAGTAAATGAATATAAATATTTTTTTCTCCTATTGAATATGATCATGATATTTGTTTATATAATATGGTATGATATTCATTTAGATATTCACCCAATGTGCGTGTGATCCATTTCATGGAATGGCTGAGGTTGGAAGGGACCTCTGGAGAAGTCATCTAGTCCAATCTTCCTGCTGAAGCAAGACCATGTAATAGGTGACAGGCTGCTCAGGACTGTGTCCAGATGGCCTTTTCATATTTCCAAGAATGGAACCTCCCTCTCTGCAACCTCCATTGGCATGCTGTGCCAGTTTTCAGTCACCCTTACAGTCTAAGTAAGAGTGTTTTCTGATGTTCACATGGCACCAGTTGTGTTTGTGTTCTAGACTGTCCCCATGACTGTCCCCATTGCTGCCTTTTTTTTTTTTTTTTTTTTTTTTGGCGTGTCATTGCGCACCACTGAAAAGAGCCTGGCTTCATCCTTGCACCTTCCCTTCAGTTATTTATAGACATTGATAAGGTTTCCCCTAGACCTTCTCTTCTCTAGGCTGAACTAGCACTCAGCTTCTTCTCATGGCAGAGATGCTCCTGTCCCTTCAATATCTTTGTAGCACTCCACTGGATTGTCTATGTCTCTCTTGTACAGAACTGGACCCAGCACTCTAGGCACTCTAGGTATGTCTTCAGCAGTGCTGAGCAGAAGGGGTCACATCCCTTGACCTGCTGGCGGTGTGCCTAATGCAGCTCATGATACTATTAGCCTTCTTTACAGCGAGGACACTTTGCTGGCTCATGTTCAACCTGGGGATCTACCAGGACGCCCAGGTCCTTTTCTGCAAAGCTGCTTTACAGCTGGGCAGCCTCCAGCATGTTGTGGTGCAGAACTTTGTACTTCCCCTTGCTGAACTTCATGAGGTTCCTGTCAGTCCATTTTTCCAGGCTGTCAAGGTCCCCATTTCACGTGAAGCTAAGATTTACCAATGCAGTTCAATATTTTCCTTTCATCTCTTTGATTTGCCATGGAAAGTTAGGTCATTTTTGTCTTTCATTTTGATTGTGTTCAGAGTCCTGCACTAAATTTCTCTCCCGAGTAATAACTCTAGGTACAGATGCAATAAAATAAGAATTGACAATAGTTCAGTCTGGATAATAATTTATTTTTTAATTAATATATATATATATTAATTCAAACTTATTTTGAATAGTTCTTAAATGTTTGGGTTTCTCAAAACCCTAGTTGCTGTATGGAAACTGATTTTCCATCTTTAGCTTACCATTTCTCCTGGCTTAGTTATTCTAAGTGCAGACAGGTAAAAGTGGTACAACTGAAGACAAAGATTTATTATTTTTTTAATACCATAATTATGTTTTACTTAGTAGAAAATAAAGTGGAGGAACTTGAGTCAAGACATGATTTAATTGTTTTATAGTCTGGAAAATAGAAATGCATTCAGAGAATCTGGAAAAATGATATGATTTCAATAATTTTTAATATTTAAATAAATGAAACAGAAGGTGACAAATATTGATAAAGTACAAGCTAGACATCTTTGAATTTATATCCCATTAATTCTAATATACCTCTGCCAAAGGGAAGAGGGGTGGGCAAACAGGAATAATATTATGCAAAGTAAATTTACACTAAAGCAGTTTTCTTAACAATTTATATAAAAGTGTAAGCACTAATGTTCCTCTTTTTTCCTATCCACTCTATTTTACTACAAACGAAGGAGAATATTTTCAAGAAAGTGATTTTATTACGAACATTTCTCAATAAAAAAATATTTTATGGCTCTCATTATTATAATATTAATAACCAAGTTGGAGTAATTTTTTTTAAGTAATTATGCATCCATAGGTGGAATTTGTCCTTCTTCTGCCGGAGTATTTTCTGTCTAGTATTTTGGTTCATATTTCATTGTTTTCATTGTTCAAGTGCACTACAGCCCTTGACTGTAAAGGACAGTAAATCTCTCAATAAATCCTGACAATAAATCTTTCATGGTTTAAGATATTTTTAAGCTCTAGTGACTCATTAATGCTAGAATCTTTCTCTTAAGTTGAATGCTTTAATGGATTTTTAATACATGTATAAACATAGAAATTAATATTACATGCTGCAAAGATGTGAAATCTTATTTGGAACAAATTCTAAAGGGATTGTGCATCATAAGTAAAAACTGGAAAAAAATGCTCTTATTAACTGAAGAGTGTCTGTACTGTGTGCAGTACTTCTCACTTCTCCACATTAATGTACCCATTTAAGCTATTTTAAGTGCTTCATGACCACGATATTAAAATGCTAAAGTTTTCCTCATATATGTCACCAAATATATGTGATATAAATATTAGTTTATGGAAAAGTTGTTACGCCAATAGAAATACTGTCCCTAGGAATTTCTTTCACATAAATTTTATTTTTTATCTTGTAAAGTTCTATGATTGCATGTAATTGACCATTTCCATTGTTAAGAAAGTTCTTAGTGCAGATTCAAAAAATTTAATTTTTTTAAAAAAAATAATAATTTTGAAGCCTCTTAGTCTAAAATATTTTTATGAAAGTGACATTTGTGCAAAAAACACGTAAGTCAGTGTACCTGATATTCAGCACAGGTATGAAACAGCATGTAACGTTTAACGTGCTGCAGAGATGTTCAAAATTGGCAAGGTATCTTAATGCTAAATTTAGACCCAGAAAATTCAGACAAATCAGAACAGCTCAAGTTGTTAATCATTAATCAAATGTCTCCATGGTGACAGGTCAGTACTGTAGGTGCTAATTCATGAAGAAAAATTGCTGATATCATGAGAGAATCATAGAAGGGCCTGGGTTGGAAGGGACCTCAAAGATCATCTAGTTCCAACCCCCCTGCCATAGGCAGGGACACTACTCACTAGATCAGGTTTCTTAGGGCCTCCTCTAACATGGTCTTGAACACCTTCAGGGATGGGGCATCCACAACCTCTCCGAGCAACCTGCTTCAGTGCCTCACCACCCTCTCCATGAAAAATTTCCTCCTAACCTCTAATCTACATCTCTCCTCTTTTAGTTTAAAATCATTCCTCCTTGTCCTGTCCATATCTGATTGAGCAAAGAGTTGCTCTCCATCTATTTTTATACACCCCATTCAAGTACTGAAAGCTTGCAATGAGGTCACCCCAATGAGGTCACTCTGCTGTAGGCTGAACAGTTCCAGGTCTCTCAGCCTTTCTTCACAGGAGAAGTATTCCAGCCCTCTGAACATCTTTGTGGCCCTCCTCTGGACCTGCTCTAACAGCCCCACATCCTTCTTGTGCTGGGGGCCCCAGACCTGAATGCAGCACTCCCGGTGGGGCCTCACAAGGGCAGAGTAGAGGGGGACAGTCACCTCCCTTGACCTGCTGGCCACTCCTCTGTTGATGCAGCCCAGAATGCAGCTGGACTTTGGGCTGCTAGTGTACGATGCTGTTGAGCTTTTTGTCCACCAGAACCCCCAAGTCCTTCTTTACAGGGCTGTTCTCAGTGAGTTCTCTGTCTAGGATTGCCCCAGCCCAGCTGCATCACCCTGCACTTATATTGTTGAACCTCATTAGCTTCATGTGAACCCACTTCTCTAGCCTGTCCAGGTCCCTTTGGATGACATCCCTTCCTTCTATTGTATCAACTGCACCATAGAAGAACTATGTAAGCCAGGCACTGGTTACACAAAATATTCATGAAAAATTCTCTCTTCTGGAAGATTCAGGGAAAAAAAAAATCCACTTGGAATAAACCTCTTCACTGCTCCAATTCTCCTTTGGATTCCTACTTCTAGTCCAGTTGCAACCATACCTCAAGGCTCTCTTTTGCTCAAACCTAACCCTAATTTCTGGCTTACACAGTGACCAAGACCCCCCCCACCTCTGACCATATCAATGCCTCGCGGTGTGTAGTAGTTCTTTGTTGCTCCAACTTCCCTTTGGCTGCCCATTTCCAGCCCCCCTCCAATGGTACCTCCCTCTTATTGTCATAGAAATGTCATTTGGAAAGTGACCTCAGTGTTGTGATTTTGTGGAATTGTTTTTGCACATGTTTTTCTAACATAGCCTAACGTGTTGTCTATGCAAGCCTTTTGATAACTGCACTTCTTATATATAGTTGCCCACTGGACCCCAAAATAAAGCTTGTAGGAACATTGTGAAAGGTCTTAGTGATAGATATCACTACAATTCCAGAATCATCTACTGATCTGATCAACAGAGGGTCAAGGAGTTTTAATGGAGGGGGGAAATGAAAAGGCAAAAAAAAAAAAAACATACGTGTTTTTTAGGATCACAGGTTTTTTTGTACCTTATGGAACACAGAAGTAGTAGGTACTCTCCCAGGTCTTTGACTTTGTTTGACTTAAGGTGTTCTTTTTTTTCACAGTCTGCACTCTTATGTGTCCTATGTCCTCAAGTCCTATCCCTATGTCCTTAGTTTGTTTTCACTAGTGGGTTTTACTGCCAAACTGAAACCCATTTCAAGTCCATAAATTACAGTAGAGAGACTGGTGTATGATCTTTACACAAACTCTAGTTCTGGGCCCAGTGGAGACGTATAAAACAAGAAGGAAATACAGCTATTATATGTTTTTATTCAAGACACGATTATGCCAGCTTAAATTTGTCTCTCAAGAAAAAACACTTAAAGGTCATTTACTGACTGAAAAGTGTATGATTGTAAGTACAGTCCTTAATGTGTAATTTTTCCTCTTAGGCTGAGTTGAGTTCTAAGCAATTTTCTTTCTGCTGTGTAACACAGAATGCAGTACAAGTATTCTACAAATATGTATATTAATCCAAAATATGCATGTGCTGTCTGGGCTTGTTCTTAGTGCTAGGCCAAATACTTCAAATACTTCATAAAGCATTCACATGTAAAGTCCTAGAACAAGAACCTTCAGGTTTCAAAGTCAAATGCAAAAGTTAGCAAAAGGTCACAATTAAAGTAGCCCTTCAATTTTCTTGTAGTCTCCCTTTTGTATATGCATTGATATGGTCATTAATTACATAATCATTTACTGTAAATGTTTCTATGGAACCTTAGCATTCATCACTGCACAGGGGAGAAAGCATTTGCTAAATGGGGAACTGCTAAATGATTCTTCATTATGTTCCTCATTAAGTAGTGGCTATATGCTGTGCTTTTTACATACCATCAAAACTCTGCACTTTATGCAGAATTATTAATTTTCCTCATGGGGGTTCTGTGGCATTAATCACCATAATCTGAATGATTCACAATATTTAATGGAATTGGCTTAATAATAAGATTTTTTTTAGGTAAAGTTACAGTTTTGTCTTCATGGCCCAAATAAGAAAAGTATTATTTTCCTTTGTAAATTGAGGTGCCTACCATTATTTTTAAAGTGTCATTTCATGCCTTTTTTAGTTTTTGTAATGGATGAGACATGCTGGAGAGAAAAGAAGCTGTGTTGTGCCACATAGCGTTCTTTGAGCACCATCCATCTTGAACTCTGAATGAAATGGAAAATCTGCTAATATTAATATATAATTAGGTAATTAAAATCTCTGTTATAAATCTCTGTGATGATATGTATTTATAAAAGCTTTGAATTTTAATGGCATGACCTACCCTAGATGTTGGTATTTCCTAATTTTTGAACACTTGCCTTGAACCTTACTTTGTGTAACAAACTTGAAGCATAAGAGTTTTAGCATATGAGTACCTATTAACCACAAAGGTAGTCAGAAATACTAGTTTCTCTAAATGCACAGTACATTATGTACCACCTGAGAGAGTGGAGTACTCACTGCTTTATGATTGTGGATATCAAGTGCCAGTACCTATTTGCTAAATGGTCTCAGGTGCTTGCCGGGTTTCAGGGGAAGGCTGTCTCCAAAGAGACTTTTAGCTCCTTACTTTACAGCTTTTGTCTTCTCTTTTCATTTCATGTGCCACCATAGACTTTAGGGTCACTTTGTTCCACCCTGGATGTGAAGTCAGTGTCTCCCTCTCTTTTTTTTCCCTTTTTTTGTCTATTGCATCATATTCCAGAAATGCATAGCTTCCATTTAAACAGCAATAGCAGTGAGCAATCTCTGAAGGTGATTCAAAATGCTCACGGAACTTAAATTTATTTTCATTTTATATTGAAAAGTGAATATTTTTAATGTGAAAATGATTCTTTTTTTAAGAAAAAAAAATGTCTTTTACGTTATTTAAATCCTTTTCTCAAATTGCATAAGATTAGCTGGATTGGAAGGAGGGTTCAAGCTAGTAGAGAGGCATCATGAAAGGAGCATGCATGTTCTGCCGCCTCCCAGCTAGTGCACAGTACTTTTCCATGCAGTGATCTGATGGCTGCGTTGTATCAACTGAGCTAAGGCTGGACCAGGCAGCACAGCGTGGACCCCAAGGGTGTTCTACCACTCAACCTGCTGCTGGGCTACATACTCATTGGCATGCTATGGCTGTGCTCTGAATTTAAAACAGTGCACTCTCCTCCACATTGCCTTTCAGAAGCTAAGCAGAATAAATATATATATTTTAAGCATATGTTCCAATTTCCTGTTGGGGCCTCCTGGGACAGTATGAAGTGGGGCTTGTGTGTGTGCCTTCTGAGCCATGGCTTAAATACTCTGAGGCTCAGTTTTTGTTACTTGCAGAGGGGTTTACTTTTAAAGCTTGATGAGTCTGTGGGTTTTCTGGATATCTGTTTAATTGGATAGGTCTTGTGAAATCTTGTACAAGAAGAAAAAGTGCTGCCAGGGAAGAAATATTTAGAGAATATCCTCAGGAAAGGCAGATAGAAGAAATAGGAAAATGTTGGGAATAGTGACAAAGAAAGAATTTAAAAAAAAAAAAAAAAAAAAAAAAGTTGTGAGGAGAGAAAGGGGAAGGAAAGATTCAAGCTATTCATAAAATTAAAACTTTAAAAACTTTAACAACAACAACAAAAAATTACTTTTAAACTTTTAAACACGAAACTTTACTTTGTTTACATGGCTGGAATAGGAGAGTTCCGCATGGAAATTTTAAGGAGACTCAATACTTCTGCTGTTTAAACTTTCATCCAACTTTATGAATGAACCGGAGAAACTAACAAAACTTTGCCTCGGTTTGAATGACTTAATGTTTTAAGGTTGTAGCAACATATTAACAGTAATGACCTTTTTGTTTGAGGACACTGGGAATATTTTATGTCCTTCCATCTATTATTTGCTTCATTATTTTTTCTTATTTGAGTTAAACTATTTTTTTTGAAGGCAGAACAGGCAATGAATTAGGTGGCTGGTTCTCTAGAGTTGCTTATATTCAGAAAGAATATCCTCTATCATCCTTGCATCTTTTGCCACCAAAACACTTCTTTACACAACATGCTCTTCTTATTACACACTTGAGCAGAACTTTTATTTTTATTTTGTTTGCCAGGATAGCGGTTACTTGATTGCCCATTATTTACAGTTAACATACCTTGAATACCAGCAGCACAGATGAACCTCATTTCCTCATTCCTTGCTGTACATTAGTCGGCAAGAAATGTGCTTAATTGCATTTTTATCCAAGCTAATAGAGGCTGTGCCAGGTTGTTAAACATGGAAGCTTAGCTCCAGTTTTGTTCCCACCAGGTGTCTCTGAAGACCCAGTTGCCAGGCTACCCATGCCAGCAGTACCTCGACAAGTGCTGGTGGGGTCTAGATGCTGGAAGGGGGCTCCTGCATCTCCCATTGTGCACAGGAGCCAGAGATGTCCTGTGCTGCCTCTCCCATCAGTGCATTGGGAGAGAGGGAGGAAGTGGCTTGTTTTACATTTTGGTTCTTGTTTTAGTTCTTTTTTCCTCCCCTATTCTTTCGTATTTGCAATTGCTTGTCACTATTCTGGCCTTTTATGAAAGCTATTTTAGCACTGATTCATTTCTTTCCTCAGAGCATTAATGTACAGTGGTATGACAAATTAGCATGCATCCTGTAGATGACCCTTAAAGTGAAATTGTTCTACTTTATATTTGAACTTTATTTGATATGCCAAACACATTTTTAAAAACTCATGAATCTGAATGAATTCTTCCCCCTTGACCAAGTCTGATTTCCTGCTGAAATGTGAATACTGTATACAGGAGCTATCCACAGATTCTTTTGACAGCTTGTGCACATTTCCAGATGGTGTGTAATCACCATTCCTTTTCAAATCTGTTTTTATAATGGTGATAATTAAGACTTATTTTCTAGGACTGAATAATTTGTACACTCAAATTGAAAACGGTCAAGAAAGTAGTTGGCAACAAAGGGCTAAGGTAGAATTTGTTTCAGTGTGATAGGATCATGATTACACCTTACTTTTAAATGAACCAGTATTGTGCTAATTAGTTGTATGTGGGGACAAAGATGTTGGGGACTTTAGATGTTTTCTACAACACAGAAAAGGAACAGAGGGAATGTTTTTCTGGTTTGGTAGATTATTGGTCAGATGAAGCTCACTACCTGTGAAGTGCTATTTTCAACAGTAAAACCTCTGTCTGTATGCCATTTGGTGCTACGCACCTAGAAGTATTTAAAATAACCAAGATTAATAGTCAGATTCTTCTGAAAATTTAAATACATGGATATAGGCTCAATCCATATGTGAGATGAGTGACTGAACTTTGTTTTTCTCATACTAAGTATTTATACCAAACTTCATATTTATGCAGTCATAGTTATTAGTTATAGAGCTGTAATTAGCCATTGTATTTAATTGCACACCATTATTTCCATGTACTTAACTAATTAAAGTAGTTAACTTGTATGCATACAACTGTAATGAGAAAATACTATGCTGTGGGATGGCTGTCTGTTCTTGTCTGAAATCATTGCCTTTGCTGTTTCCAGCACTAAGTCTTGTGCACAGTAATTTATATCCTGACTGATGAGGAGGAAACTTCAGTAAGTTAAAATGCTTTATAGTACTCCTAGATATTACTGCGGTTTTGGGGAGAAACAAGGGGGACAATTTAGAAACATCTCATTGTTAGGTGAGTTTTAGGTACTTTCATCATTGCAATGAGAATTCTGTTAATCCAAGAACTGGTAATTTAACAGGTGGAATTCTGTCCTTTGATATAGTATATTCTCAGTGACCCTTTAATCATTTAAGTTTTTTTTTTAGTTGTAGAAGGATTTCTTCTGTTTTGGTTAAAATTTATGAAACCTCATTGCTTGATAATTTCTTCCGATGTATTCAACTTAAGAAATATCCACTTAAAATTGATTGGTTATTTTATAATATGTTGTACTGTTTCTGTTCTCTGATTAAACAAACATACAAGGAATATTCATACACATAACCTCCTGCTCAAGCTATAACTGCTTCTTCTGTGTTCAAAAAAAACTAAGGAAACGCTAGTAAAAATAAAATGTTCATGTTTTGGTTTTGCAAAACCAAATATGAACAAAATGTTGCTCTGCTGAGGCAAATGTATTAAGAAATTTAAGGAAAAAGTAGTGGGTTTACTTTTTTTTTTTTTTTTCGGGGGGGAGGGGTTATTCATCATTTAGGTCTAGTGATAGTCAAGCTGTCAAAGAAACATCTTTGTAACTTGTATATTTGCTCTTGAATGCTTAATTAAGAACCATATGCATTAGCGATATGTACAGCTCATTTCCTGGAAAAGGCGTGACTTGCTATAGTACTACTTTGCTAATGCTGCAAAATAAATAAATTTGATAATGTTACTGGGAAATGGTTCATACATTGATCTCATATACATACATTACTGATCTTTGAGAAGCCTTAATGGGATTAAAAGGAAAACACATGTATAATTTATGGGAGTGTGAAAAATTTCACTGAATTACACTGGAAGAGGAGGGAGGACTTGAATTTTTATAGAAGTCTAAATCTGGCTTGACCAAAACATAAAGGAGAGTCCAGAGGGAAAGGGATGAGTGTAACTGGTTTGGGTGCTTAGATTTCAAAACAATTTTATTATTAATATCCTCTATATGATTGCTAAATTAGTAGGAGATAACAAGGAGGACTAAGTTAAAAAAAAAAAAAAAAAAAAAGCACTTGAGGTAATACTGTTCTCCATTAAGTGCACAAGTGCACTCATATTTTCTTTCACTAAATTGTAGTTGTGTGCTTTGCCAGTGTAGGTTCACAATGATGGCAGTCTGCAGTAGGATAGCAAAGGAAATTAGTGGGTTATTCCTGTCTAACAAGCATCTATCTTTCAGTCTGAGTTGTGTGAGAGATATGAGAGGAAGAGGGAGGAGAAAAGGGATGGAAAGGACATTTTCTTCCTCAGTATGAGGTGTCTAGAAATGGTCTGTCTGCTATTAATACATTAAAAAAAAAAAAAAAAAAAAAAAAAAAAAAAAAAAAAA
>NC_048893.1:97846489-97871076 GCF_011077185.1 Oxyura jamaicensis
AAAAAAAAAAAAAAAAAAAAAAAAAAAAAAAAAACCTGCTACGCCATAAACAGCATAAACAGTTATTAGGGCTGGTGAATCTTTAACAATCAAAACAACCTAAGAAAACTCATTGTGAACCAAACAGTGCTTTGGACAAAATAAATATAAATCTATTACTAACTTTTCAGATATTTCTTTTCTTTTTGTAGAATTTATCTAGCAGATAGTATTTCATCCACTTTTACAGTTCTTTGTTGGAGGGTCTCTAGGCTTTGTTCCCTAGTCTTTAATCCACTGTGAGAGGCAAGAACATGGTGTAGAAAAGACACACAAACAAATAGGAGCAGACAGCCTGAAACATGCCTGAAATCCGTAAGTAAGAAAAAGGTTCCCACTGGTGTGCTTAAATTAATGTAATCCCAGGGCAGCCTGGGCAGCCTTGGAATCCACAGTGCTTTTATCAATTAACATCAAGCATTGAATTTAACATAATGGCCGATGAAGTAGGAAGAAGGGCTTTGTCTAGTATGAAGAAAAGGTAATTCCTGTCTCTTGAATTTCCTTTTAAATACATTCAGAATGAGTATGCTTTCTGCTTGAAGGGAAATTAACAGTTCAAGACATGTTTGCTTAGATGAACTAGAATAACAGGTGCATCAAAACCATATTTTTAACGGAGCATGGAAATTAAATGAAATTACGTATCAAAGCTATACTAATCTGTTAAGTCTTGGACTTCATAAACATCAATATTGAAATTGCTTGAGCAAGCATAATTTATTCCATTGATGGCTGTGTATACAGAATAACAGAATCCATAAATTACAGTATCACACAACCTTTTTTTTCTCTTTTTCTAACTCTGTATAGCTTTCTAAATTACTATTAAAAGTCAGTGCATTTATAAAGTGTTTTGGTTTCCCAGAAGTTAATGTGATTTCAGGAATAGATGATCTGAGCTAGAGTCATAGAACATCCTGAGTTGGAAGGGACCCACAAGGATCATCAAGTCCAACTCCTGGCCCCACACAGAACAGCCCCAAAATCAAACCATGTATCTGAGAGTGTTGCCCAAATGCTACTTGATCTCCGTCAGGCTCAATGCCATGACCACTTCCATGGGCAACCTCTTCCAGTGCCTGAACACCCTCTCAGTGAAGAACCTTTTCCTCATACCTGGCCTGAACCTTCCTTGTCACAGCTTCATGCCATTTCATTAGTTCATTAGTAAGTTATGAACACAAGGTGTACTCAAACTCTGAAGTACTTTGAAGTGTAACCATCATGAGATTTCTCTCCTGACCCTGCTCTGACCCTGTTACACTTTTTTATTATTATTATTTTTACTTTTTTAATCATCTTGACCTTGGGTTTTTCAGATTGCATATGTCTGGTGAATGTTATGAACTCTTTGATTTGGTCCTTTCCCTCAGAAGGAAAGACATTATTTATAATGCTTTTATTGATATGTCAGCATATTTTTATTGTAATGCTTGTTTACATTATGGCCTACAGTGCCTTCCTTTTGGCAATGCATTTTCCTTTCAGCAATGACTTTTCCCTTCATTAATTAGTAAATATTGGTGATTTGGATGTTCTTAATAAAGGCTAGTGAAGTTTATTTCTTTTTCAATCTGTGGGTAGGAGGCTTACGTTGAAATTACATTAATTGTGTATTATACATGGATATGGAGTGTTTTGTATAATCAGCTAAGGCATAGCAAAAATTAAGTATGTCATTTATAATTACATCTGAGGCAGAACTTATGTGTAAATAATGAATGTTATATGAACATTGTCAGTGGTCAGCCTTACTTCTGAATACTAGCACTGAAGATTAATTATTTACTACTCCTTTAAAGACAATAAGATGATATGCTTTCAAAATAGGCTATTGAACATTAAAAAATAAAATAAAATAAACTTGCATTGAAATCTCAAGAAATGTATAAATTTGTACAGAATCCTTATCTGATAATCTATTGTGATTCACAGTATGAGAATGTTCTTAGAGTTCTAAATTTAATACGATTTGAAGCCTTTATTAAAAACAAAACGTCTACTATATCATCTAGTCTGCCAAACTGGTATAACAACTCACACAATCTAGTGTATTTTGTGTTAAAATTGAATCACTAAAATTGAGTCCTGAATAAATTATTCTGAATAATTTTGTCACTACTGTAACTGTATGTATGGATCTATGTTTGATATGTAAAAAAAAAAATAAAAATTGTCACACAAACATTCAGGCCCTGATCCTGAAAAGACCTAAGAATGTGCTTAATTTTAACAACATGAAGGCCCCAATGACCCTTTAGATGCCTAATGAAGTGCTCAAAAGTATTCAAGCACATGTAATAATCTTTGTTAGAAAATGGGTGTTAGGAAGTCATAAAAATGGCAGTCATGTCCAAAAGAGTTAAGCATCTTTTCAAATTGCTATACCAGAAGGGGTAAATTTAGCAGAAAATAAATTACAGTCATGATTAGAGAACGGCTGCAGATTTAATTGGCTTGTTTGTAATGTTGTATATATATCAGAAAACACTTTCAATGTCATATTACAGAAGAAAATATGAATATAGGAAGAAATTAGCTAGTGAATGGGCTTTTTTAGAGTGTTTTTAGAGTTTTAAATCAGGGAGGGACCAATTGCTTATAAATCATGTGCATTTTTGAATAGAGCAGTGTTCAGTCACTTGTGAAAGAAAAATATAATGTACATGCAAAAACTTACACAGAATGTGTGATGAATTTTATGGCAATTTGTAAGTAAATCTGTTAATTAGTCTGTGTAGAAATTAATTTAAAACTAGAATCTTTAAAGAAATCTAGCATGTGTGTCAGTCCCTCCTTTGTTCTGTATGATTTTCCAGAAGGATTAACAAACATTGCACTTCCTATGTAGATGAAATTAAAATCTTGTGAATAAACTACAATGAAAATCATTATTTGCTAATTAAGATAAGTTACTTGCAATTGTAGAAGATTTTTATAGGCTATGGGAAGGGTCAAAACAGTACCTTTGTTATTTTTAAAGCTGGGCCTTTACAAGCTCAGGGATAACTGGAATGATCACTTCTACTCTGCCATGTTTATACTTATGTGCACAATTTGTATGTACCAGCTGCAATGGTGGCAGTATGTCTGTAAGCAGAGAGTAGGTAATGGTGGGCCTGGGACCTATAGCGGTAGATTGCACAGCCTACTCTTTCCTACAGTGTGCTTGGCTGCATGCTTTCTTTTCATTAGGGCTGGAAAAAGCATTTCTGTCATGGTCCTGATGGCTACTGGAACAAGTGGGCAGGAGTCCAGACATTACCGGATCTTCATGTCCCGGGGACTTGAAGACTTTTTTTTTTTTGGTCCAAATCTCCATATTTCTTTCTTCTCATCACCTCAAAAAAAATAAAAATAAAAAGGCATGTCTCATCATCTAGTAAGCATTACAAATAAGAGCAAAATGGTGTTGGTCCTAGCTTAACTTGTTGGTACCCCTTGGTGTACAAGATCTGCCCTGGTTTAGCAGGATGAGGAGATGTCAGTCACCAAGTCTTCTGCACCACTTACATATTACATGGAGATCCTTAGGAAGTCACCCCTTTGAGTATGTGTCTGGATGGTAGAAGCTACTTTCACCCGACAGGCTGGTGACCACCCTGGAGAGGTCTGCACCACCCATGTGGGCAGTCCTGGCATGGTGGTGAGGTGCAGGTCCACCTCTGGGCTCAATCTGCTGCAGGGCAGGTCTTCCCTGTCCCAGGGACAGCAGAGTTGGTCATTCCCTGCCAGAACTGGGAGCATCCAATGTGTGCGCTCAGCATCGCATGAGGCTGCCAAACCAAAGAATGAGGTGATCTCGCTTACAGTCTGGGAGGGTGGCATCTTGCCCTCGCTTGAGAATGTTACCATCTGTCTGGAAATACCACCTTCCGGGAGAGTCTTATTTAGTGCTCATAGATGGTTTCAACTTTTACTCAGCTAATTAAATGGCCAGACTGAATTTGGTTAAATTGGGTTATTTTTAGAATTTAAATACCAAGGACGTTGCAGTTATGCCACAGACAATCATTGCAACTAAACTGAGACATAAAGCTACTTTTAAAGAAAAATCCAACATATATAATATGTAGAAAAAGAAGACTAGCAATATGGAAAATTAAGGAGAAAGTCTTAATGTAAAATATTCCTCTGCAGGCTGATAAACCTTCCAACAACCAGACCTTGCTTAATTGTTTCTAGTATGCAACTACCATAGAGAGAAGGTGTGTCAGCATCTCAGCTAGCTGTTTTCATACCTTAACTTGAATTTTCTTCTGGTATTATCCGAGTTTTGAATTTGTATGCTCTTTCCCCATGAAAAAGACTTGAACAATTGAGCCATTGTTCTTTAGTAAATATAAGAGTTGCTATTTACTCAGAGTGAAACCCAGTTGGTTTAAATTAGCACTAATGTACAGTGCTTCATTTACTGTTCTGATCTAAAATTGGTTTGAGTCCTGAGACTGACCAATGGATGCAAGTGTTTCTACTTTCTCAAAATGTAGGTAAAATGAATGCAAACTATACATCTGTGACTGACCAATAAAACCCTACAACTGGAAAAGGCTCAGAGGAGATGTGCAAGGGCAATGTGCCCACAAAATTCAGGGAATAAAGCTAGCCTTGGCTGACCACAGCTATTGCAAAGAAAGCTGACTTTGTATCAACACAAAGGGGACCAGATGGTGGACTTTGATTTAGATAAACAGCTATGTCAGTTGAGTGGATCAACTGTCTGTATCACAGTTCAGTGGATCAAATGGTGGTATAAATGTTTCTCCCTGAGTTAGCCAGACCACCCACGGAGATTGTATATGTGGCTCAGCCCAACACAGTACAAAAACTAAACAACTTATGAAATAATTTCAAAGAGAACAACAGGTCTGATCTGTTTTCAACCCGTATATTTTTTCCAGTTGACTGGAGACAATGTCACAATGGTGAGCATATTGTGGAGACCAGTAATGGGAATGATGTTGGAATTGTGATTGAACCATGTATTGCAAATGCTATATTTTGCTAAGCATTACTTAAACTTGTATCATCATTTCAGTGCATTTTGTATCAATCTGCTAGGTCAAAAGTCCCATCTAATATCAAATATTAAAAATAAGTAAATTTGAAATTAAATATTACAACCTCAGCACATGGAATGTCTAAAAGAACCTGAACAGATTGGTCACTGGATTCTGACAACATTGTTTGATGTTTCACTTTGTAGCAATACAACAGTAAATCATTTGATTCTCTGTGCATTTACCTGCTATAGTTTTCTTTGAGTTAGTTGCTCTGTTCTTATCTTCTACTTATGTCTAATTATCTATTCTGTGCAGATGCTCTGCAAGTCATGAACATGCATACCATCTGCATAGACCTCATTTCCAAGAGCAAACTACTCCCAAGACTAGCTCTGATCAATTGATGGATTGATAATTGGTTTGCTGATCTGTGCCTCTAAAGCGTGTCTTGCCAGGATTCCTTTTTCAGTGGTGGTTTTCTGTAATAAAGGGAAAGGTTATAATGTAAACTATACACAAATATTACTCTATCTGCTTGTAACATACTTGTTAGTGTTACAGATGTTCATTGTTCACTTTCTTCTTGAACTTTAGAACAGGCTCAATAATGCCCATAAATCAGTCTTCATCAGTTAGGAGAGACTAAGGAAATAGAGTTACTAAGTAACTTACCTAAAACATCAAGGAACAGCAGCAAGGAAAAGACTCTGGAGCATGCATGTGAATAAGAATGCAAAATTTACTCAATATTGTCTAATTATCCACATAACTTGGGAGTAGCTACAAAGTTTTAAGCTCCATTCCCACACCCTTATACTGTAATCACATAAGTATCCAACCCTACAGTATTTACTCATGATACAGATAGGGATGGTACTATTTCAATGTTCATAGAAGTGTTAAATTGATAATGGGACTCCCCTAAACAGAGCTGATACTAACAACACATGCCATAAAGCAAAATGCTGCAAAACTACTGAGAAATATGCCCCTTTCCAATTTCAGAAACTACAAAAAAAAAATAAAAAAAAAAATCTAGGCTGTAATTTCTTAATACTATTTTAATTGGGGAGGAATATATGCACATGCACGTTTCTAAGTGATGTAAGGAAAATCTTTGTGTCTTTGTCTCTGCATGTGAATTCATCATATTTTAAGTTCCTCTATAAACAAGGATTCTGCACATTGTTTCTCAAGCAGATGTGGAATTTTTCAGATAGCCTCTGATTAATTCTGTTGCCACCTGTTTTTTTTTGTTTGTTTGTTTTTTGTCCTTTCTGTTTTTTGCATGTTTACCTTAGCATTTTTAGATTTCTCTCTCTCTCTCTCTTTCTTTTTTTTTTCCCCCCCCTCTTGGTATTTTCTGTGTTTTGATACATTTATAATGTCTAGTGACTAAATCTAGAGAGCCTGAGCAGAAAAAAAAACAGCTGTAGTTATCCAATGTGTTCTACAAAGAATACACTGGGAAATGATTCTTGTTGCCAAAAACTCAGTGATCTCTTGTCATCATCACTGAAATTTGTATGAAGCGCATGTTTTAGTGCAATATTTGTATCTAGGGTAATCACCACAGATAGTTTTGTTGTTGTTGTTGTTGTTGTTGTTGTTTTTTAATCCCTGTTCAATCAGCAGACATTCTAAATTTCCATATAGCCTGCTAACTGCTTGAGTTGATTAGCGTGAAATTTGGCTTGCATCGATTAGCCAGATGAAAAAGGAATACAAAGTAAGTTTTATTTCTTATATTATAGTTATATTCCTTCTCTACTGTAGACATTCAGATGCTCTTTAACTTCAAAAAATCAATAATCCATCAGAATATGAGTTTAACAGAGGTCAATTCCATTTAATGACAATCTTGTTTTGAGATAATGTTATTGTTTTCAATAAAATACAAGAAAAAATGTAGATGTGGAGTTGATATATGACACTTTGGATCAAAACCCAGGTTTCTGTATGTTCACAGATAATTAGGACAGTGTTCTGGGATGTGGGAAGTAAAGATTTGAGTCTTGCTTGACTGAGCTAAAATAGTGGGCTTGATATAGATTTCTCTGAATTATGCATAGAGACTGGATCTTCAGTCTCTCCAAGGCCAGACCAGTCCCTTAACCTGAAGGCTAGGCAAGTCTTTTTTTTTCTTTGAATTCTTAAATCTTATAATAAAACCCTTTGGCCTCAGTAAATGATTGGTAAGGTTGGATTTTTTAAAAAATATTTTTTAATAGATTGAATGGCTGTTTTCAAATTACTGGATGTAGGTTGTTGCATAGGTTTCACAGTGCCTCTGTTACCCTTAAGTGAGGACATCTGAGTATACAGCAGCCATTTGAGTTAAGAGCCTCTGAGGGAAACATATAACATAAAGAATTAGCTGGTGTACAGATCAACCTAAAACTCTGTCACAAGTAAGAGGTATATGGATTAGCACTATGTTTTTTCTTGATATATGCATGAATCAGAGAGGAGATACTTGCTAGATTTTAGACCCAGATTTCACATCATTTGAATTTGTTAGATTGTACAGTCTCTCGCAGTAAGAAGGTAACTTTAGTAAAAAAAAAAAAAAAAAAAAAAAAAAAAGATAACTTCTTACAGATCTATCTATGGGACAATGTACAAATGAAATATCTATAATGGACTGGGCTGGAATCCATGCATTATCTGCTACATGAAAAAATGACAGTCCAGTAGAAACTCAACTTCTGGTTTCAGTGCCCACTGTTGACAAGTGAGTTGGCTTTAATTTTGATGGATCAGCTTAGGAGTTCATTAATTGGCAAAACAGGAGCTTTATAGGGCTGGTCACTAAAAATAAATTTCCTGTTGTAGAAAATTAATGAAAGAGAAATTATATTGTCCGGTCTTTTAATTAGAGAAGTGGTCTTAGAGAAATACCTCAGTTCTTATTCTCTTGATACCAGGATAGTGAGGAGTGAGGATTTTATTTATTTTACCAAAAGCCCACCTGTAATCTTATGATTACTATTTATGCATATTTGCATGCATCGTTCATAACAAGAAGCAGTTCAATTCAGCAACATCCATTTAATTAGTGAACAAAGCCCTTGCTAGAAATGCTTTAAATAATTTTGGTTTTGATGTTACTATAGTATAGACTATGTAGCTAGCAATGTTGCTGATCCGAATTCAGTTCCTATTATTTAGGCGCTTTCATTCATAAAAGACTGGCATAAGGAGACAAAACCTCAGAGACAAAGATCACAGAGATGTTTGGAAAGAGACAGCTTCTGGTGGTTATCAAATGGGTACCAGGGAGAAGAGAGTTCATTCTCCATCATACTTGGAGCAATCAGAAACTCAGTACTTGCTCTGAACCCAGGTGCTGGTGGGTCCCAAAGCAGTGTGGTAGCTAGCATAATTAACTTGCAGGTAATAAGGTGTGGAGTGGGGAGAACACTGAATAACTATTAATTCTGCTGCATGGGTCTGTTGTATGCTTCATTTCTTCCTTGAGGGAAGGAGGGAAATTCACCTTCAATTTTAAAAATTTTCCAAGCGTTTGTTTTAAAAGAATAACATATTGTATTTACTACATTTAACAGCAATAACAGAAGAAACCGGGGCGGGGGGGGGGGGGGAATTGGGGGGGACACTAGCCATAATGGAGAGCCAAAATTCTCTCTACGTAAAGAAACATAGAGAAAGCATTCTGTCCTATATATTTGTGTGAATAATTTTCAGTCTGAGAATTATTCAGCAAAGAAACTCCCAGGTGATTTTTAAATGTTGAAGACAGCAGAATTTCATGATCCTTTTACTGCAAAAAGCTTTGAGTTGGTTCCACCCTCCCTCACCACCCTAGATTTCAGGAGTGCTAGATTAAACAAATAAACTAAATGCATTCAGTAATCAATTTCAGATTATTCACTTGGCTATAATAAAAGTCAACCTTCTCATGTCAGCCTCTGCTTACGGACAAATAGCTCGCTCTGTGAATCAGCAATGTACAACTATGAAGCTAATGGCCAGTGAGTCCAAACATTTATAAGATGACCCTGCTGTAATGATTCCACCTACACTGAAAAACAAATTGATTTATGAAGAGGAATAAAATGGCTTAATTGTGTATATGGCATGAAGCATAAACTGTCATTGCTTTTTTTCCTTATTCTTTTGAAATTACTGGTGCAATTAAACATCACTTTCCCTTCCGTTTCTAGAAAAAAATGTATAAGGAATAAAAAAAAAATCATAGTCTGGCAAATGAGCTGAAAGTTCTTCCCTCGTTATGTTCTCAGCATTACTTGGATCACAATGCATGTTTGCCACGTAAATGCAGTATTCATTTTCATGTGCCTGCTGATTAATGCTGTACTTTATATGTTAAATACTTATAGGCACACAACACTCATTCATATCCTATCATTTATTTAAATGTTTTAATTTAGGAAGACCCTATTGTATGAAATACTGTCAACCTAGCAGAAATATCCAATTTATTTTTCTCATAGTTGAGAGTTTGCACTGCACAATTTCTCAGTTTCAAAAATGGAAAAAAAAAAAAAAAAAAAAAAAAGGCATAATTTTCCATGTAAAAACCTCTAAGGTACCAAACTCCAAACATTAGGAACAGTTGGCTAATAAAACAAGCTGAAGTTCAAGTACCACTGTGTCCTAACCCAATGTTTTAATTTCACCGCACCTAAGCCAACTAATCATGTTTTCAGAGGACATATTATATAGCAAACACTTTCCTCATTACTCATGTGACTTTAGTATGGCAGAATACACTATCTGAGCTAGAACTTGTCAATACCTATATAACTGATGATTAAATTAATCCTTAAAGGAAAGAAACTCAAGATATAGGTCTTTCTTATTTTAAATAAAACATATTTACAGGGTTCCAAAATTAAAGTTTTCTTTTCAGAAACTGAGTCATTTATACTTTATGTAACTAAAGGAGAGGAAGACTAATATTTCTGCACTCTTACTAGTTTATAATGTTGAATTTTTTCTTATTTTAGCTATTTTTAAAATATGTGAGTTAAACATACTCACCTCTACCTTTTTTAAAAATATTTGCTTTATTACTTCAATCCATTCTTCCTGACTGGGAGACACTTTCTGCTCTGGTCTTCACACATCTTCTTTAATCTTCAGTTTACATCAGTGAGACAAAAATTACTCAAGATATTTCTCTTTCCCCTGAAAATGATCCCTACCCCTCTCCCAGGATTTGGGGGTGGGGACAGAATTTTCAACTTTTTTTTTTTTTTTTTTTTTTTTTTTTTTGTTCCCAACATTCTAATAAAGGCCTAGTTTCCTGTTAGAGATTAAACAAATCTCTGCATAGTGATGCCTGTGCCCAACTTGCTCTTAATGCAGTAGGCAAGGTGTGCAGGGTTTCTGTAGGTGCAATCTATGTGGGACTGAGCATTGAGGGATGTGGAGAGGGACGCACATTGGGTGAGGAATGAGGGAGGGATCTCTGGCATCCTGAGGGTATAAAAAAAGGTCCAAATGGCTGTGAGATATCCACCTTGTCCTGCTGTGCTACACCTCATGTGCTCTCAGATTTTCTGGGCATTGGAGTAGTTCACAGATGGCAGAGTGGTTTAGGTAGAAAGGGACCTCTGGAGGTCATCCAGTCCAGCACCCAAATTCTTTTAGTTCACAATGCAGAAAATACAGGCACAGGCAAACAGCTCTAAATCAACAGGTTTAGAGTCTCTATTTGACCTTCATGTGAAGATCTTATAGTGAATATGTCTTAAATGCTTGAATCCACAAAGCATCTCTTGCTCAAAATATATAAAGCGTCTCTGGAATTATAGTGTATTTCATATGATACATGATTTCTTCTCAGCTGAGCAGTGAAGTTATATGCTCATATTTTTTGCCTAGATAGCAGTGCATACTCACCCATAACCTATACTGAGGAGTTCTTTAAACTTCACACCATTTGAAACACCTTGAAGCTGCAATTGAAATGTTCTTTACACCTTGTGATCATAAGTGCACTCTTACTTTTGGTACAATCACAGGTTATCAAACCAGAATGCCAGTCTTTTACCTTCTTTCTCATTTCTGTTTATATTTCAGCTGTTTACCTGTCTGTGGGTTGCTTTTACACACCTTTATTTATCAAAAAATAAAAATAAAAAATAAAAAAGAGACAGCAAACAGAACTCCTATTCACAGCATATGTGCAAGTATGGAGTATTATGAAGGAAAAAAGTGATAATTTGATATCCATAATTTGAACATGGGGAGTGATTCCAGAGCAGTGGTAGTTTTCCTCTTCATTTAAGCACTGGATTAGCATTTTCTGCATTTTGTTACATTGCAAATGTTAACATACAAAACAGGTCTGGTCATCCGTCATTCAGAAAAATGAATTTGACAGATTTGAACAGTTGTAGAAAACATTTGCTGTCAGGATGTTCAGGGTCTGGAGAACCTATTTAAGTTTGTAACAAGCCTGTTCCAATGAATTGAAAGGAATATAGCCTACAGCTATGTAAGAGGTGCATGTAGAGGCAGGAAGGAGATTCTTGAGCTAAAGAGTTATGTGTGCACTGAATAGAAAATTAGATTAGATTTCAAACAATCCAAGAACAATCCAACAATCCAAGAAACAACTGTACAAGACAGCCTTTTTAATAGAAAATATGTAAGCAAGAAATCTGAACTGGTTTTATGCGTGATTTTGTAAATGTAATAGATGTATGAGTGTGCCATGCATGCAATGACAAAACTGTGACTGAGGATGTTTCTTTTAGTCACATGCCGTCTCTCTTACAACCCATTTCTAGGAATTGTTTTTTCAGGAACTTATTTTTCATTTTTTTGAGCCTTAATTCTATAGGTGCAAAGCCTTTGAGACACCTTTCTTTAGATACAGTTTTTTTGGAAAAACGATGAAGCATCTTTCTTGAAAAACCTACATATCTCATAGAGAAATGTCCAAAAAATACAAATAGTTTCTTGCAGTATTCTACTTCCTTTATGTAATGTTTATAGATGTGTTAGCCTTTTAAACGGTAGTTTGTGAAAGCTTATTATCAAAACATATCAAAACAGTTTTCTTTTTTTTTTTTTTACTATACATTCATTGACCTATCCTGTTATTTGTTGTAATAGTTGTAGAAGGAGATTATTGTAAGTTCTACCTACTGATACTTGCCTAACTGCTTATTGACTGTAATTTTCTATATATGGTGTTTTAAAACAGATGGGAATGAAAAATAAATGAGCACCTCTGTCATGAAGTTTTTCTGATTTGTTATCAGACTTTTTATTGATGTCAAATCCTACCGTAATTGAAAGCCTGGTCAAGAACAATATATATCATGCTCCTGGATGCAGTTCCATGACAGCATACTGTAATGAGTACAAAAGTTACAGTTAATATTTCATATAAAAAGGCAATGACTGCCTCTTGTCTAGCATTCTTGCTACACAAACACTGTTTTGGGAGGTGAAGAAGGGAGCAGGAGACTGCTTCATTCATATCCATGTCAGAAACTCACAGAGATTTTGTTTGTATTCCTTTCCAAATATTTATGCTTAAATTAAACTGAAGGTGACTCTCTAAAGGACCTGGTGATCAAAATAATCTGCTTTATCATCTGAAGGAGACAACAGTAGGTTCTATTATACTTCCTTTCTTCAGCTAATGATTTGTGTCACAAATTATTTGTGTCAGGTAGGTCCTCTTCATATTGTACATTTTGAAGGTAGAGTATGGGTTCCTCAGTGAAACTTGCAGAAAAGCATTTAAGAAATTAATTTTTAAAAATAAAATTGAATTATCTTACTGGGTAGCATACCCAGGGTAGCATACCTGTTTGTGCCTTGGTGAATTAGCACAACTTACTTTGAGACTCTGATAATGTTTTACATTGAGTTGGAGTATTTAGTACAGTTAACAGAAGCCAATAGCAGAATCCTAGTAATGCCTAGAAGACTGTAAGTTCATCTAAGAACCCTTTAGAGAAGGTTTCAAATTAATCTACATCTATACCTGGTAAATTTGGGTTGTAGGAACAACTGGGATCACCATTCTGCATTCTCTTTCTGCTTCTGGTGATATTAGCTGTTCTTACTGATCACCTTAACCAGAGTCAGTGCAACTTCTATTTAAATTTTCTTCTATTTATATTTTCTTCTATTTATATTTTCTTCTATTTATATTTGTTTACTTCTGACTTTTCCTCTTGTCTCTGATGTTTGTAAGAGCCTCCAAGACCTGATTTGTTCTAACAAAGTTTTGCATATGTATAATATATCCAAAAAATGCAATATCAATTTACTTCCGTGTACAATTCTACATTTTGCATAATTCCAAAATTCACTATTATAAAATGTGTAAACTCTCCCACAATTAACATAGCATGCTTTTAATTAAAAAAAAAAAAAAAAAAAAAAAAGTTCTAAATTATGTTTTATTTAATATTAACATGACTGCTGAGAAAAACCCAATACCAGTTCAGAATTTCCTATCAAGTCTGACTTGTATGAAGGTTTATGTTAACTTACTCTTTCAACAAACTGCATTAGAGCTATCCGTCTGTTTAATGCAGCCTGAGGATTACAAAATCCCCAGATGTCAACTCCTTGATTACAAGGTAGCAATTAGTAATAGAATCTAAATTCATATTCCTCAAGACGAAGGAATAAAACCCCTATGAGAGTAATTTCTGTGGGCTGCATTTCAGAAGAATGCACACTTTGAACAACTAAAACCTCTATAGTGAAAAAGTACTGTAATATCATTAAAGTCATAACAGATAGTCTTGCCATAATCTAAAATAAATAAATTAATAAAGCTTTGTTTTTATTGTTAAAAGCACTTCTCAACAAGAATGTGGTTTGAATGTTGAAATTCAGTTTGGCTGTTTAAATTCATGAAATTTAAAATGAAAATATTTTGAGATTCTTTCAACTTAATCGCAACCTTCCATAGATACAAAAGTTAAAATCTGAGAAGCAGAGCTTTCCCATGAAAAAAATGGTTTGCTAAATTTTATTCAATTTCTCATTTTACAAAGTGTCCTTAAACCTTTTAGTTTGAAATTAAGTATGCTAGCACTATCAGGAAAAACAAACAAAACCCAATACCTATGACACTACTGACATTGATCTTTTCATCAAGGCTGTGTGCCAAGATTTATGAATTAATAAATGCTATAAGTGTGTTATGGAAATTAACTAGTTTACAGATAGTTTTATGGGGTTTTCTTGGTTTCATTTGTTGTTTTTTGTTGTTGTTTTGTTGTGATGGTGTTTTTTTTTTTTTTTTTTTTTTTTTTGTAAGAATAAACATTTGGTCTGTTTAACTGTATAAATAAGATTTAAACTTTGTTAAATATTTTCAGTAAGGGGTTACTGTTTTATTAACCACTTATAAACTCCAAATGAATTCCTTTAATGTCTTATCTATTCAATGATATTCTCATATAAGATGCAATGCAAGGCACTGTAATTTTGTTTTAGCAAGTGTGTGCTTCCCTGAGCTTTGTTTCAGGTCCTAAGCACAATATTTTCCACTTATTTTAAACAATTCTAGATTAGATACAATGTCTTCAGTGCAATTCATGAAAGAAGCATGTGTAAGAAATAATGTTCAGAAATGCATTTGTAAACCAAAGATAATAAAACTGAATAATGATGGTTATAGTGTTACTAAAATAGAGAAGAAAAGAAGAAAGGTAAAAGACTGGACAAAAATATCCTGAACATGGTCCAAGAGGAAGAGAAAGTAGAATAAACAGACTTTTGCAGTCCTCAGTATCTACTTTACCATCATTCAGCTGGAATTTATAAGGTTTGTTTAAGCAGCAATTCATTAGCTCAGCTGCCCATACTCCAGCAGCAATGAAAGACTATATATTTATGAATGTATAGGTAAGTCAATAATTCCACCAACCCCAGTGGTTCTTTAAATTACATTTCAAAATGCATTTCAAAATGAGGCAATCTAAGGCTGAATTAAGTGTCCTTATAAAGAGCTTTTATGGGAAGAAAAATAAAAATGATAATGGCTAAGAAATGTCAGCTTCAGCTGACTACTGATCTGAAGATTGTTTTTCTGCCACCTCTGCAAAGGAGATAAATGGCGCCTTGGCCTTCAGTGGCTCTGTTGGTGACATGACCATTTTAATTCAGATCACAAGAGTACTCTGGAAATGCATCTCTCACTCTTTTCTGCTTAGTGTGCTTTGATTTGTATCATGAAGAAGCCTGGAAGGGAGAAATGAGGTTGAAGCCTCCCATACAGAAGTTTACCTCATGCTTCCCAACTGCTACTGTGCCCTTGCATCCAGAGATTCAGCAAAGAGCTACCCTAAAGAAAATGCTCACAAACACATAAGGTTTGGATATGGGTTGGCTGCATCACTTTTTAATTTTTATTTTTTAACAGAAACAAAGTCAGGAGGCAAGATTGTGTTGATTTGAGTGGAAATCTTATTGATTAAATTTAGTCTGATATTTGGCATTTGGAAGCATCATAATATAGTCTCTAAAGCTTTATAGCCCTGAATCTCTTTAGGACATTTAAGACATCTTATTTAAAATCTATATTTTCACTTTTAAAAATATAAACAATATTTTTTTAAAACATCCCACTCTTTACCCAAATTTCTACTCAAAATTAAAAATGATATTTTTTGCTTAATATCTGTAAATATGAGTAAATTGAAAATGAAAAGCCTGAAAATACGAATGTCAAATGGTTAAGAGATGGCCGAGACATGTAGGTTAAGTTTAATAAGGAAAAAAAAATCTTTAATAATATTGTTAAAAAAATGGAGAAGAATCACTAATGCTAGTAAGAAGAAATCTGAAAAAAAAAAAATAATAATAATAAGATGTTCATCTCATTTTGATATTGTTATAAAAATTTCAGTTTGTGGAGAAAAGATTGTGTCCAAGAGTATGTGTTTGGTGTACCCCTACACACATTGCATAGCAGATAGTCTTAAAAAAAAAAAAAAAAAGAAGAAGAAGAAGAAGAAGGAAAAAAAAAAAACCTTTCTACCTTTAAACAGTTTGCTTCATTTAAAACTTTATGCCAGCACAACTTCAACAATACTGTTGTTCACAATGTGGCTTGGGGTTGCTATGTGTTTGTGTAAGCTTTGAACTTTATGACAGCAATTGCAAATTCATTTCATGCTTACTAGCTATCTTTTGTGTAAATGATACATTATTATAATCTTTAGGATCCATCACGTCGTCATTTCATTTGTGATTTTGTATTTGATATCATTCAGATCCGTGTGGCTTGTTATGATTTTCTTTCCAGTAGTTTAAGGTTAATAATTGAACTGTTGCACTGTTTACTTGTCCACATATAGCTGTAGACAGATTATGCATCCTGAAGCTGTGGCCTTTAGGTCATGCAGCTTTTTATTTTTTTGGTGGTGGTAGTGATGATAAATACTTTGTAAGTGACTTGCTGGCTTTTTGATTTTCTAAAACTTTTTATCTACTGTGTGGCATTTTACTAGCTCTCTTTTGTAGATGATTACTCAATCTCAAGGTCATATACTTTGAACTGAATTAAAATCAGTCAATTGTGTATGTCTGGATTGTAGTCAGAGTTGAGATTGCAGCAAGTGTAGAGAAACCTGGTTATTTTTTCCTATTGAATACTGAAAGTATGTGTCACTGCAGTTGTGTGATTTTGCCACTTCAGTTCTTTTTTTGTTATTCAGTCACAGAGGTGGTGGAAGATACAAGCCTAAGGAGAGGCTGAAGGGGCACCCTTCCTATGAAGCCTACCAGAAATTCACCCCAACCTGTGAGGTGCTTGTGGTTCAGGGCTGCAGGTCTGAGGGTACAGGCACCATTTTTCCCTCTGTCAGAAGCCCTGGATGACTTCTGGAAGGACAGTGGCACCTTCCCTTAGTCAAAAAATAAAAATAAAAAAATAAAAGCGAAAAAGCGCATGCTCAGGATTGTTCTGATATTAGGGGAAAAGATTATAGCATAGTTCTCAAAGTGAGGGGATCAAAAATGAGACATGGAGGGCATATGGGACCAGAAAATCTTCCAAACTCCTGTAAAAGTTACTCTATCTGAATTATGCTTACATGTATGAAATTCACACTTCTAGAAACATTGAATCCCATCCACATAGATTTTGTTTTTTCTGAAGGCAGGGTTGGTTAATGGTAGTTGATCATTACTCCTTGCTCTTTTGACATGTCTTGGACAGACCATCCAGCTCTTACTTTTTTGTGTGTGGAAAGGCAGAAGGTTGACTCAAGTGATCAAGCAATTGTACATCTATGCTGAATTTAGTAGCTGTATATTTAACTTTATTTTCCATGTAGAATTCAGCCTATAAATAAATAAATAAATAAATGATGTTCCTAATGAAAGCAACTTTGCACAAGTAGAGTTGAGAGAGAAGCAAGGATGGGTCCTCTTAGTAGCACACAGAATTACCCAGGCAAAAGTCTTGCCAGAAATGCACTTGTTTTCTGGATATTTATGGAAGTGTTCATGGTAGAAGCAGAAGAAGAAATTAAGTCTCCTTTAGCTAAGGTAGAGACTGAGGTTTTGGGGTGAATTGAAATGAAAATGCTCAAAGTTGTTTAGGTACTAAGACTGAATAACCTGGCCAAACTGAGGCAAAGAACTAGGGGAAACTGAGAGAAACATTGTAATTATTGATTTCCATAAATAAGAGTGACTGAATCTGAGTTATTTTTCTGGAAGTGTGCCTTTTATCATGAAGGTTTGACTTTTCCCAGATCATATAGTAAATTATTACGAAGGAATTCAGGTTTTTAGGACAGGGCATGGGGGAAGGGGAAAGCGTAGGGTTTAGACATTTGAATTTTGATGTTTCATCACTTAGGACAGAAAAAAATTACATTTACATCAGAAATCACATCTGTCTATAAATGAACATAAAGTGAAAACAATTATTTCTTTGCTGTTACCCATCCAGTTCATATATTGGAAACCTGAACGAACTGAACTATACATGGATAAAGTAATCTAGAAAACTGTAATGATGTTTTTTTGTTCCTCTTATAACTTTACCAGAAGAGAAAGAGTTACAAAAGATATTTCATTTAATAACTTTTAATACATGCAAATATACAAGCACATTTCTCTAGGATAATCATATATCCCCAAACTGCAGACTATGAAAAAGGGCTTTATGTAAGGTGAAATTGCACTTTTTATGAATGCTGGAGATGAAGTTTTTAAGAAAGACTTAGAACAACTGAATATTCTTTCATGTTGCTTTCTTTCATGTATTGAAAATTAAGGTAGTTAAAATTAAAAGAATCTAATTCTGCATGCATTAAAAATGATGACAGTGTTCAATGAAAGACAGGTTACATTAAAGAGTGGCTATCATTCCTTGGGCACAAATGCAACTATTGTACAAAATGGTATGACAAGAAAACTCTTCTGGAAGCAACAAACACAGCTGAAAAGTTTGTAATTGTTGCTTATATGGAGTATAGCATGGGTTCGTGTTTCAGTGACTTCTATTAGGTCTGATTTTCTGTCAACACAGCCTACTTTCTCTCACCTCTTTGAAATATGCCAATTGCATTTTACCCACTTCAAATTATTTTTTTGTTTGTTTGTGGAAAGACAATGTAATACGTTGTGGAAACCTGCTAAGAATAGCCTGTTAATGATGATAGAAGAATGTAAGTTAATAGTTGCATCAAGAGTTTTATCAAACAGTTCTATTAGTTGTTTATATATTTATTTATTTATTTGTTAAGTGTTGAAATCATTTAAATCTGACAATTACTACTAATAAACTGAAGATAAAGTGATCTCAGTTTTTATTTGAGGAAATAGAAATGCACATTTGATAGAACACCGTGTTTCAGAAACATGGTATTTCCTTAAAATATTTTCTTAAAATATTTTATTTATCATGTGATGGTCTCATAATTTAATCCATATAAAAGCTTTCAGCATACGATATTGTCCCTAGTTTATACTCAATTTACTCATTTCATTGCATTATATCAAGTATATGACTGATGCATAATGCTTTTAATACATTTTTTTTTAAAATAATAATCATATGCACTCACAATCCACTAGAAATAGAAATTCATACATTCACTTATCCTCTTGGAAAACAGCAGAAGAGGTCTGTCACAAGTTAGTTACAACTAATATGTATTTTCTCATACTGTTATCAATCTGAATTTAGGCAAGTCTCTTCTTATTTATCTGTACTCAAGATATCAGACAAAACTGCTGAAGCTGATGTCGTGGTGAATATGACAAACTGAAATAGTGTGATTATAGAAAATATAACTTCAAAAGGAGACTTCTTTCTTCTAAAAACTATGGGTGCTTCACTTCTGTTGGCACTCTGTGGTTTACCCAGCATATTGTTAGCTGGACTTCTTTGTAAGGAAACCATTTTTTTACCATTGTTCTTGGCAATTCTCTAATTTTATGAGATATTTTCCTTATCAAAGGCAGCTTAAACATATCTAGAATCACATATATCACCAATACATCAGACTTCTGAAACAAAGTTAATTGGAAGTGAAACTGAAGTGTCAAATTTAACGTCACTTAGAACTTCCTGTTTAAAATACCATCTTCACCAACCCTCAACCCTTTTCGGTTTACATATTTCATATTTCTGCTGTATTTCAGATTTTAGAGAAATACTTTAACTGAGGATGCTCAGCTGTATCTTGTTAGGAAGGCAAGCCAATGGACTTTGTTTTGAATGATAAAAGTTTTTGAGATTGCTGAAATATTTCAAATAAGCTTAATCAAGTTTTCAAAAATTCATAGAAGCAAGAAGTAAACTTTCCACTCAGCTATAGTTTAGTACTCCAGAGCATACCTGGGCAGTAATAGTCAATGACACCATTGCAGGCAATTGGGCTTCTCCAGAGAACCCCTTTCGCACCTGATTTTCAGGAGATTAATCTGGTCTTTGTTGTGTTCTGTGTGGTTAATGGCTTATTTGTTGAATTGGAAGGAACATACTGAATGTAAGTGTTTGCAATAAGGGAATGGAAGGTTGGGATTGTAGCAAGAAAACATCCATGAAGACATTGCATGCCTTGTTGCTAAGCATAGAGTAGGTACTGTTGATGTAGGTGCACAGCCCCTGGAGCATGCACAAGATCTCCCAGGAAAAAATTGAAGATCTTATTGCTTCTTTAACTTGTAATTTGAATATGGATCAGTTGGATTTCTTATGTTAAAGTTAGGATTGCACTGATAAAAGAAGAAAAAAATGGAATAGAATAGGAATAAGAACAGCAAAGTTTGTGTAATAGAAGATAATGAGGTTATTTGTGTAATGTGTGGTGAAATGTTGCCTTTCTAAAAATCAAAGTGCTGTGGTGACAGGATTAGTAGAAGTAAGAAGGTTGGGCAAAATATTCAAAAAGTTTACTGTTCTCTTGGCGTGTGGGATCCTAGTCATCTTGGACAGATTGGACAACAAGGAGAGACTGCACAGCAATGCATATGGGGCAGCAACAAAAGTACTGGGAGTAGTGGAGCTGGCAGAGCATACAGCATATGCCAGCATTTGTTCCTTTTAGAAAGTAATAACACGACACTTTCCCACTAACTGTGAATGTTCAACTCTTGTTCTTTGCATGTCACAGGACTGCAGTGGGACTTAACAATACACAAGCACGTCCTCAAGCCTTCATTAAAATTTCATTTGGACAGCAGGGCCCCCTATGTCAAAAATGAGGTGGCAGGAAATGGCTAAATAATTGCATTTGGGGGAGGGAATGCAATACAGATACATCTTTAATGAAGAGAACAGAGTGCAGTCATGCTTGAAAGACATTTCCAAATACACAAAAAGCTAACAAGAAAAGTGGCAGCCACAATACGCTTCAGAACACAAAAAGCCAGGTATGTGTATTGGTAAATACTGTTACAGAGATTAGAGACATTTGTGCAGCACGCAAACTAAAAACCTTTCGGCCTTTTTTTTTATGTAGGGTGGTATTTGCTAGCTTTGACTGGTGCAAGTGAATGAGAAAAGGGCAGGGGAACAGTCTCAAAACAGCTTTGGTTCCATTGAGAGTGAATTATATATATATTTGAAATATATATATATTATATATATATTTGAAAATATATAACTGTAATTACAGTTTTCAGTAATTACAGTATTACTGTAATTACAGTTATATATTTTTCAAATACAGTTATATATTTTCATTGTTTTTGTTGTTCTTTTGTTTTGGTTTTGTTTTGCTTTTTAAGAGCAATTGAGCAGTTGTTTTCCAATTTTGCCCCACTGAGTGCATCTAGAGTCCTATAAGCTACCTCTATCACTGACTAAGGATGTGTTGATAGTAGTTTTTCTTGCCAGATTGTAACACAGTCCAGCTCAGTCAAGGTCTGCAGAGAAACATCTAGCAAGCTCAGAGAAAAAAGTACTCTCAGTACTCAGACTGCCAGTTGATTAGTTTTTCATTCAGCAGCCAAACTTCCCTTCCCTTCCCTTCCTATTTTGTCTGTTGTATAAATTCAGTCTTAGGACAACCTTTCTGGACACCTAAACATGAGTGGGTCTGACACAATCAGGCAGTACAAGATCAAACAGCAATGTTACACTGATGGATAAAACCATTAGCAGTTGAAGGCAATAAACAAACTTGTGAAAACACAGTTATCAATCAAAAGTTTACTACAAACTAAATTTTGTTTGATGCCTTCCTCCAACCTTTCACTAAAACATGTTTTCTCCTTATCCTGTTGAAATAACTGAAAACCTCAACAAGATTATAATTATTTCCTTTATTTTTGTAATCTTAGAGCATTATAATCCAAAAATATTTTATATATATATATAAACATATATATATATACACAAGATTTTTAAAAATCAATTTGAAAGTAGAAAAATTAGGAGCTCTTAATTGTATGTGCAACTGGCTAAGTAGCTTGTAAACTAGCTATCTAGCTCAGCAGGAGTTCTCACCTGGTGCAAAGCAAAGTAGCCCACTGCAAGCCAGGGACAGAGACTACAGAAGTGGGTGCAGGCACTTCACTGCCCTGTCCATGTGCACCAGCTGCACCTCAGGTGCAGAAGGGATGGCTTTGTGATGCAGCCTACAGTGCCAATTCCCTTGTCATCTCCATGACCTGTGGGACCTGCAGGAGGGTGACACTGTGGCTTTTTTTTCTGTGTGAGCAGGCTTCCTCTGTAGGAAAACCTAGGTGTGTGGGAGAGTTATAGGAGACAGTATATGGCCAGTCTGTGTTCAAAGACCAAGACTATGGGGAAGGGGCAAGGCTGCACTCCACCACCAGTAGAATTAGGCATAGCTAATGTGCCAGAGTATTTGGCATGTCTAGATGATTTAACCAAACAATGTGTGAAAACTCTCTTCATTACATGCCCTTTCTGTAGATCTTTCCTTATAACCAGCTATAATTACTTATGTGCAAGATCTAGAATAATGATTTGAAAGGTCAGATAGTTCCACAAGCAGATGTCAGTCCTAACAAAGTAGATAGTGACATAGAGAACAACTGAGAACTGTATGCTTGCAAGTGAACATCTTCATGCAAGCCTATGATGTGGGGTCTGTCCACCACTTTAAGTTGAGGATAGGTTTCCTTGGCACTGGCAATAGCAACAGGTCTGACACAAAAGTCTGTTATTCTCCCTCACAATCTTTAGAATATATTACTTGGGCAGCTGAAATGGTCTCCATAGCAGCCTACCATTGCACCAAGTTGTTGGAGAGCCTAATTTACTTCTCAGTTACTGCATCTCCTACTTATAAAGTAAGGAGATATTTTTGAATCCATAACGTTGAGAACTTTCATCTGGAGAGTAAAATCACTGATGCTATTTTGAATTTGTAAAATACATACTATTCTTCTGTTTAGTGGGGGTGTTTCATGGATAAATTCCATAAATTATTATAAGAAATTCCAGATTTATATTGGTAAGAAATATAACTATATATAAAGTAGGAAATTGCATCTAAAATTTCAACTTGAAAATGGATTGTTCATGAAATTGGATCAGGTTCAATTTTATTGTCTTCAGCATGAGTTATGCGTTTCCTAGATGGACAACTAGTGGAGAAACAGGCATTATGTAAGAAACATGATTCTTTGATTTAATAAGTTGATTTGTACAAATTTCAAAAAAGAAGTGTGATACTTTCAATTCTCATCATAATAGGTAAAGCAAGCAATACCTAATCCCAACCAGTAATATATTTTTCAAGTAAATTATATATTACATGGTGAATGGCTTAAGACCTTCAATGCTTTTTTTAATATTTATGTGGTTTAATGTTTTAAATATTTTATAAGGTTCCACTAAAAAGTAAAAGCAAAAGGTGATGTAAAAAAGCAAGGGAAAATGAAGAATATTATTTAATGGACCTTTGTACCTTCAGACAATAATACTTGAAAAAGGTGGTTGTCTATAATTTCTTCTTTATACCACAATAACATAAAGTAGTAGTATTCATTACATACATTACATGGCAAAAGAAAATTTGTGACAATGCTGCAAAACCATGTATATACACATATATATATATTTAAATAAGTTTCTTTAAAGAGATAAAAATCTTGAGATTAAATCTTTATTCTTACTGTCCAAATCAGTTTACTTTCTTAACTTCTTAAACATGGATCACTATTTGAAAATATAATCCTTCTTCTTAGTCTAAATGTACTCAGATCTGCTGATCTACATTTGATTTGGTGCAACAGATGTTGTTTTACAAAAATGGCTGCAGTGTAGACTGGCATTTATGAAGCAGAGAAACAATGGGCTTGATTTTTAGAAAAAGCTTAGCTGAGTCTAAGCCTTACAGGCTGAAGTGCAATGTCCAATTTATGACCTATATTTAGGAACAATATAGCACTTTAACAGTGACAGAAACACACACTCACATATATCTATAATTTTATGGGAAGGAAACAATTACTCCACTTTTTTCTCCTCGTCATAACAGTTTAAGGAACAAAGCACAGAATTATCTTCTTTCACTTCTGTTTGAAAGTTGCTGTATTTTGGCAGGAGAAGCCACCTCTTAGTCTCTGGATAAGGACTGAGCAGGAGAACTGCAGTACAGCATCTTGGCAAAGGAACTGTTGTAATGTATATTGTGAAAGTGTATATTGTGAAAGTGATTCTTGTGAATCTTGAAACTGTCAGTCTGTTGTATCATACAAATACCATACCATTCTATGATTCTATGATATAGAGCAGCATGCAGCAGGCAGGAGTGCTGCATGAGTATTTTATTTTAACTTCTCTAGTGTCATAGAAGGGAAGGCTAAATTGTTCATTGATTAAGTCATCATGATACTATATGAACTGATGTGTCTTGTATCTTCTTTACCTTCTGCCCAATTCAACCTTCTCAATCATTGAATATTTTTAAAATGTTAGAAAGGACATGGTTATAAACTCAGTAAGTCATAATTGTAGGAATTTACTACAGTTTCATTCAAGGAGTGTAAAAATAGGAAAGGAAAGGAAAAGAAAGGAAAAGAAGGGAAAGGAAAAGAAAAGAAAAGAAAAGAAAAGAAAAGAAAAGA
>NC_048893.1:97871086-97916388 GCF_011077185.1 Oxyura jamaicensis
AAGAAAAGAAAAGAAAAGAAAAGAAAAGAAAAAAGAAAAGAAAAGTGATAGAACTGTTCCTTTAAACCAGTCATGAGCTATAGAGGTGGTTTTCACACAAACTGCAATTTGTAGGCAACTCAAAATATCTGAGCCATTTTTAAACTATTTTGAAAATCAATTAGGTCAGTAGCTTAGCAGCTAATTAAAACAGAGCCAGTTTTTAGCCAGCCTAATGAGGGTGGAGAATGGCAGAAATATATCCACAATCAATAAACATTTAATTCTGCATACTTAGAAAAGGGGCCCAATTATTCTTCTCAAAGGAAGAAAGCAGATTTAAAAAGAAGTCCCAAAGTAATAATAGCAATGCTAAAGTTTATATGCTGAGTTTTAGCAGCCAGGCATCTATTCCTGAGAAACAAGTTTTGTTATACATATTTCACCTTTCAAATCAAGGAAAACAACAATAACAACAATATCCCATGAGATTTATTTCTGTTCACCGTATTGCCCATGTTCCAATAGCATTGCTTTCTTTGTATCACTTGCCTAGCTCTTACTAAAATTACTTCCCTTCCCAAAATATTTGTTGCAATAGTCTGGATGGCTAAAATGTAACAGGTTAATTGTTTTTCTTAGTTATCCTCATAGATTTATAGCAAGGTGTTGGAACAGAGCTCTAAAACTGAAAGAAAGTGCATTCACTTGTCTCAACACCCTTATTGCTGAATTTGTTTGAATGCTTTTAAAGCTACCAAGATAAACTAAATGAACATGCTTCTGAGCAACTCAGTTAGTCTACTCCAATTGATCATATAGCATGGTGGGGGTTAAAGAATGCCAAATATGATTCTCTTAATCTTTTCCAATTCTTTTAATCTTAAACATCCTCAAGTTATGCAGATGACAAGGGTAAGCTTATGCAGATTATAGAATCATAGAATCATTAGGGTTGCAAAAGACCTTCAAGATCAACCATCACCCTACTACCAATGTCACCCACAAAACCATGTCCCTAAGCATCAAGTTCCACCTTTCCTTTAACACCCTCAGGGATGGTGACTCCACCACTTCCCTGGGCAACCCATTCCAATGCCTGATTTCTCTTTCTGAGAAGAAATGTCTCCTAATTTCTAACCTAAACCTCCCCTGGCACAACTTGAGGCCATTCTCTCTAGTTCTAGTCTTTGTCTCCAAGAAACGTAGAGGCTTCCTGAAATAGCAACTCTCCTTGACTTTTCTTCTATAAGATAACAGTAAATGATTTTTGATTCAAACTTGTTAAGTTCATTGTATTTTTCTGGCTAATGTGTAGTTGATGTCTTGTGAGTATGAACAAATATATAAAGCTAACTAACAGCCCAACTCAAATACTAATTACTTCTTAGACTGAATCAGAATGGAAATTTTTGTAGAATTTCTGGAATCTTAATAAAAATAACTGTGCTTTCATATCTCCAGCTAAGCACCACTGAATTAGTATTAGCACAGCATTTCTTTGTTATGTAAAAAATAAGGTTCTAATTCAAGGTGTCATGGGTAAGGGAGCATAAATCTCTTCCCAGTTTTGGCTGTGCCATTAGCAAACATAACCAAATCCATGAAATTATAGTGCAGTGACTTCCATACCCACCTCCAAAAATGGTCTTCATAAAACTTTCTTAAAAAAGGACTGAACCTTTTCTTGCTGGTGGTTCTCTACACACTCTTGTCACACACACACAAATAGCTTCCCCACAGCTTTTCTGGCCTGATTCATTTTCAACCGAAAGTTTCTTTGCCTGTAAATTTTTGTTGATGATACTGTTTCCTTCACTCAAAACAGAAACATTATGGAGCCAAATTGTTATTTTGAGAAGTGCCTAGAGATACTCAGGTGGGATGTCAGAATTGCAAAGTGATATCATATCAAAGTCAATATGAAGTTTATTGCTACCTTCTGTCTATATCATCAAAGTTTTATTGCACCTTATAAAGTACCAACCTGTGTACTGTGTATTCCTAGAAAAGGATTTAGTTTAGTAATTATATTTCTAGAAAATCTACAGGTATCTTCAAATTAATGCTAAGACTCAATTCAAACCTATAGTTAGGATTTGGGGGGGGGAGGAAGGGGAAGGAGTGCATAGGGAGAATATGAACAACAAAACCTACAACTTTTTAAAGAGGAATTGCTGGGAAACATGTAAAAGGGACTTACAAACAGTCTTGCTTCCTTGCTTGCTTGAATTTCTTGTCATATAATTTCTGCTTTTAGGTATCTGTTCAAGAAGAACTTTAAATGCCTCTGAAAAGTATATATAGTAATGAGACTGCAGGGAAAATAAGACAGTGTATCTGCTGTATGAGCTTACAAAAAACAAAATTAGATAACATTCTTACCCTTTGAGATTGTCTGGAGTCCAATAGCAATTCTTCAATTTTCTGTTTAAAACTGGACATGAACATATGTCCATGAAGACAGAAGTGTAACTGGAACACTGCACCTCAGGAAATATGCTACAAATGTTTGGACATTATGAAATAAACTATTACTTTAAATAATATTCTTTAAACAAAAAGCATTGGCTTCCTAATAGACACCACACACAGACAGATGACTGATGTAGATTGATTTAACTTCAATTTCTTAATACTTTTCTTCAGGATAAATCAATTGGTAGGGGTTTTTTAAGGTGTTTATAAAACCCATACACATTTTGGTAAAATAATATTCACAACAGTAGGTTTCAAATACTAAAATATTAAAAACAGGAGGGGGGGGGAAACAAACACAAAAAGGTTTGGTTATTTGTTAATAATTTCATTTGAATTTAAATTTCATTTATCTCAAAAATACCAGAGGTATAATTGTTCCTTAAAAAGTCCTCATTGTATTTACCAAGAACTATGCTAACCATAATTGAAAGCTTTATGTACTAATCACTTTGGCCATTCATTACCTTGTCATAATTTACAGTTAGTTCCTCACAGTATATGTTGTAATGCTTGAATAGGATCCTTGAAATTATTATTGAATATGTTCAATAATAATTTTTAAAATAGTTGAAAGCAATTTTTGTTTGTTTATTTTGTTGGTTTTGTTTTCTTATACAAGGAGAAAATAAAAAGGCTATGTATTTGGAACACATACAGCCATGAATATTCTGAATTTTGCACAGAACTATGTTTCAGAAATGCTGCCTATTCTGAAGTCCTTGCCCATACTAGTGAAACCAAATAGATAGCATAAACACAACAGTGGGAAATGTTGATACATTTTTCTAGAGTGAGCAATATTGTAAGTTCTGTGATAGATGTTGCCCTGTGACCGTAAGAGACAGCCCTTTATAGTCTGCCTTTAAAGATCAACATGTTTGGATTATATTAGTAGAAAGAGAAGAAACATATCCCAAATCAAATGAAACTCCATGGGGAAAGTTCTGCTTTCTTTCTTTTTTCTGAATTTTTAGTCCATGTGTCAGCTGTAAAAACGGTCTTTCATTTTAAAAAGGCAATGTGACCCTGATCCATCTCTATAGCTAACATTTATGGCAGTTTGTTAGAAAAAGAAAAAAGGTGATTTATACATTGGATTTTTTTTTTTTTTTCTCATTTTGTAGGTTCTTTCTAATGGGTAAATGGATTAGCAATATACAACCCAACAGCCTGGGGCACCCTTACCTTCTTCACATTCAGTTTACTAAATCAGTATATCTGATTCCATGCAAACAAATTATGAAGGAATAGAGATTACAGTTTTTCTGGTTTTGGAGAGTTAATGTAAGTGACCCTGACGTGATTTGAACTCTCTTACCAGAAAGAAATTGACATTTAAAATAAATATTTTGGGGGTCCCTCTTTACAGAAAATTAATAGGTAAAGAATATAGCTCATTGTCTTGTCTTGTATTCTTGATGTATACATTATGCTAGTCTAATGTGAATGCTCTTATATTCCTCAAAGGAGGTGAAGAGAAACAAAGTGACCCTACAGCTCTTCAAGGTTGATAAATATTGTGTTGTATTTTCAACTGTCTCATTTTATTAGGTAAAAGTTCATCTTTTGGCTTTTACTTCCTCAGAATAGCTTTAGTTTAATAATGCCAGATTTGTCAAGGTTACTATGTAAATATTGAAATAAATACACCCTCCTCCAAGTTTTTTTTTGTGAGACAAGTTACGTCATAAAATTTATTAAAATTTAAAAAAATATGGCTTTGTTCTAGATTTTTTTCTGAGAATCTGATCATAACTTTCATAGACTTAGGTGAATTTCATCTCACATGCTCTTTGTAAAATTGACAAACTCCAAAGTAAACTATCTTTGAAAAAAAAAAAAAGTTAAGATTTTTCAACACTGCAGTTTAAATTTGATTCAAGCTCTTTCAAATGAGCAAATTGGAGAAGGGAACAAGTTCAAACCTATATATTCGTCATAACTTTAATACTTTGGTTCGGAAAGGAATTAGCATTAGACATCTATTTAAGTATTTTGTGTGCATGTGCAGGATATTCAACTTAGTAAGGCTATATGAAAACACTAAGAGAAAAAAATTACAATGCTTGGTATGATAAGAGAGATTAATCCATATTCCTCATCAGTTTAGAGCCTATTATATATAGAAACTGAAGTGTTCTTTTCATCTGAGGTTCAGTTGCTCATAATTCTTTTAAGGCCCTAATTAAATGTCTTATATCCAGCATGTAACACAGCCTACTGCCTCTGACAAATGGATCTTTGGCCAAAGCCTATCGAATACTTTAAAAATGTCTGAAAAATAGGAACACTACAATGCATTGTATAGAAACGTTAAAAATAGTTTCAAGGAGGATAAAAATAAAAAATAAAACATTCTTTGATGAAGTTATGAAGGAAATATCTATTATAGGATGAAAGTCTGACCTTCCGAATTCTTTGCTGAATCTTTGATGTGGCATAGGTAAATTTCCTTGATAAGAATGTTAATACTGTCTTAAATAATACATTTAAAGAGAAGGTCTGTGACCCTTCCAAAACTTCAGAAAGATCCTCTTTTAAAGTAAACTATTTATTAAGGAAGGACTTTATCCCCACTTTTCCTCAGAAACCTCAGGATCAAATTTCAGCAGCATATTGTGCAGAAATCCCTTCACATAGCTGTGAAGTTGCAGCTAATTGCATTCTAGTTGTGTGTTTAACCATTTGGAATGAAAACTTTTGGGCATTTTTTCTCAAAATGTGAACTGGAGTTCACAATGCAGGGAAATTCTAGTCTATTTAGAGATGCATTTTGTAATGTTTCAGCTTCCAGTTAAGTAACACTACTTGTTGAGCCTTTCTTTCTACCAATTGTAAGGGGTACCTTTCAGAAGACAGACTAGAAGCCTTCTGCCTCAAGCCATGTTAGACTTCACAGGATAAATAAAGCCAGCCATGAATTGAGCAAGTATCTCAACCTACTTAATGTTGTGCCATTTACTGGCCCTGGAAAGGAAGTGAGAACAATAGATAACACAGTTTAATGTTCCCAAAGCTGTTGAAAGGAGAGTGCTTGAACCTAGCATTCATTTCAGCCATTAGGCTCTTATCCCTAACTATGGGGTACTATTTGGGTTTTTAAGATCAGACAATAAAGTACAAAATTTAATTTAAAACAATAATACCTAATGCTGTGACCATTTCTTTCTTTGTTTTCTATACTGGTGTCCAGAGCTGATGAGATTGGTGACTAAGGATTGTATAGCAGCAAGCAAATACCTGTCCAAGCCAGCTGAGTCAGCCAAATAACAAGAACAAAGGTGGAAGAAATAAAATGATTTAACCACCATATAGATACACTTCCCTTACATGCACACCAACTCTTAGTTGTCACTCTCCTTTCTTGCCCTTCCTCAAGATACTTTTTTTTATGGTATTTCATAAGCTGGAAGAACTTATCACTTCTGTATGGCACAAAGAAACAAAAGATACTTCTCAGAAGTAAAGAATAATCCCTTTTGTAATCTGAAGTAACAGAAATTTGAAGTCCAAAAATCTGCTGTGAACCTTCCAGTGGTATCCTTACTGTTGTTGTTCCTACATGAAGGAACAATAGAGGGTCCAGTAGCAAACGCTGAGGTAAATCAGACAGTGCTGGGTATGGAAGCATTGTGCAGTGTCAGTACAAAAAGAATTTTTTTTAAAAAAAAATTTTTTAAGATCATTTTATTGAAGATTTCACAGTTCCATAGAGCAGCTACTTCCCTGTGCATGTGAAGAATAATGAGATTAAAAGAAAGAAACTCAAAACAAAATCACTTGCAGGAAGGTGTTGTACATCGTGCATAGCTCAATAATTGTGGATCTAATTCTGCCAAAATTATTCAAGGCATTCTCAGGTAGTGCTAGTGAAATAAAAATTCAAAAGCTATTGAGACTACTCATGGAGGAAGTCAGTATGTAGTGAATGAGATTCACCTTTCTAAAAGTGGCTATTTTTTATGTACCATAATTGTTGCACTTATATCATGCTTTCAAAATCTGATGATCATTTAAGTGCTTCATGTTTGTGGTTTGCTTTCTTCTATTCAAAGAACAAGTCTGGAAATGTTTGCATTTTACTATGGTAGTGGCCCAGATCAGGAGGGCTCACGTACACCTTGAGTTGTCTGTCTGAGCAAATGTGCAAGCAGACCCTTTCATCTCCAGTTATAATTGTAGCTCAGTTCTTTTTTTTTTTTGCCCATTTAAATGCAAAAAGAGGAATGAATCCACCTCACTACTTCCCTAGCCCTAGTCATTTATTCTAGTATATGTCTTGGTATTTGGAGGAATGGTGCTCCTTCATTACTGCTTCAGCATGTAGGGAGCTGCAGCCCTGTTGAGTTTAACTGAAAAAGGAAACCTTTATTTTTTCCCTCTCTCTCTCTATATATATATATCTTCAATATCAGGAGCAAAAGAAATTACTGGGTAATTTGTGGTGGATTCCATTAATTTAAGGTCTGGAATTTTCCATGTGACACAATAATCTGCAGGTTTTTTTAAGAGAGTCCTATTTATTTATTTTTTCTCTCATTCATAGTAATTTTACATCAGTGTGACTTTTTTGACATCACATGCACCTTATCTAGACGGAGAAGAATTGAGGATCAGTTTTTTAGTCCTCCCTGTTCCATTCCAAATATATAACAATTCCTGTGCTAAAATCATTGCTATGCTGTTCACCCTGTCTTCAAAAAAATGTCTCCAACCAGCATCTGCAAAGGGAGGAAGAGGCCTTGCCTAATTGCACCTTTTTATGTGCAAGAACTTCAAGTTTAATTGGTACTACTTAAATGTTAACATTGTTAATAATAGCCAATTTATTATTTTTTTTCAGGGAAAAAGGAAGTGAAATGATAAAACTATGTTAATAGAACATTACTATTATATAGGGAAAATTATGAACCCCCTGTGGTGAGGTGGAAGTTTCACAGAATTTCAACAATCATTTTTCAAAACCCTCTTCTATCACAAAATGCTAGCACAGTGTGCACCAGCTGGGAAAGAGACATGCAAATTTCACAAGCTGTTGTGCATCTAACAACAAAAACAAGAAGAAGAACCACCCCACCTCCAAGCTCTCAGCTCCAGAACATCTCTCAGATCACTCTCATCTCTGGCAAGGTAAGAGTGTGTGCACTAGTCACATGTTATAGCTGCGTTGTCAGATTGGCCACATCTAGAAATCAGACCTACTGGCCTTTTGAAGTCTAGTAAACTATAAAAGGAAGATATTTTTGTGCCTGGATCCTGCTCTTCCCACCAGTGTAAGTACTTTCCTCTGTTGTTCCCAGCTGTGAAAGGGCTTTCTGCTGTTTGCCCCTTAGGCCTAATCTGGCTCCCATCCAAACTCTTGTTTGTTTGCTTGTTTCTCAACTTCATTCCTTGCAGCCACCAAAATTGGCTGCTTGTGTGGCAGGCTGCCAAAGTATTTGTAGTAGGACTCTGGTATGCTTGCTCCCACTTAGCATCACTCTCAACACAGTTTTTGTAGCATGATCCCCTCCTTACTGTGTCTCTATCCAGGAAAAACACACATAATTTTGCACTTCTGTATCTGCATCTTCCAAAAAAGTCAATAGCCCCTTTGTTGCTTGCATTTAATCTATTTGCAAGCAGATACCAGAGTACATGTAAGTGATCTTTGTCTTCCTCTCCGAAGTTCTGTGGACTTAAAAATAAATAAATAAATAAAAATGTTTCGCGGATATTGTACATAAGATGTTTTAATTTCTGTAATGAATAGTTTCATTGTGCATCTGTGCTGCTTATCTAGCAGAGGTAGGCTCACTGCCATTTCTATGGTTTAATCTTATACCTAAAACAAATGTTTCTGGTCATGAAAAAATTTTCATTGAAGGGGAAATCCATTCCCCTGTATTTGCAAAGCTAGATATAAGGAAGCTTATTCCATCAGCCAGGAGAAAGATACTTAATTTTCTAACAGGAGCTATTGTGTTTTGTAGAAACTTCTGAAATGTTGGAATACAAATAAATTTCCTTTCAAAAGGTAATGTTGAGTCTCATATAAAACCATTGAATGTTGTGAGCTTAAAATTCACTTCCAGCATATATTCTTCAATATTTACTTACCCTGACTTTTTTTTTTTTTCTTATCTATGGGGGGGGGGGGGGGGCGGGGTACCTGTAGAATGTAAGTCATTGCTTCTCTGACTCACACTAAGCCATATATTGATCTTTTATAGCATTATAAATCTTGAATTTATATATGTTTTATATATGTTTTTAGGAAACTATTCCAGGTATCCCAGGTGCCGTTATTACACTACACACAAGTATATCCAGCCTGGATATACTGGAACTGGTAGGTGTCTTGCTTGCATTAAAGCAAAATGATGAGTCTTAAGGGAATAGATTTACAGCACAGTGATCATTGATGACAATGCACTAATCCAGTTTTTAACATAAGACTTGGAGCATCATTTCCTCTTAGAACCTTGAACTTCCTTGAGATCTTCACATTTTTCTCTTAATTTCAATCAGTTTTTCTTGAAATGCAAAGTTCAAACCTCCAGTGCTCTTCAGCTAATGATCACAGGAAACAGGTATGGAAAGGACCTTGCATTTTTGTATTATTTTGTTTGTGTGATATTTTGGAATGTTCCCTAGAAGAAGCTTCTCTGTAACATCCTCCTTTTATCAACCCTTCTTTAAAGCTGCCAAATACTTGACAGAGATTAGTGTTGAGGGGGACAATTTGGTTAAGGAAAATGACATAAATGAGGTATTCCTGCTGTTGCCACTTTGTCAGTACTCTGAATTGCCAAGTATGGATGCAGCGCTTTTTCTGTAACACCTCCTGTAGTGCTCCACAGCCACTGTTGTGAGGAATTTAACTAAACTGTTTCTAATTAGTACTTTTTACAGGAATTTAAATAAACGCTTGTCATCACCCCTTATTCCATTTGCAAGTAAAGCTCAATGAACTGTTCACTAGAAACCATATTGCTAACTACCCTGTCCAAATAAAGACAATACAAGGTCAACGACTGATTCTTTGGTGATGTTCCTCACGTCACTGGCCCTGCACTGCACAGGTAGAAAGATGGTTTTGTATTAATTTTTAAAGTGCCATTCAACTTGGCACTTTGGAGAATGAGATCAAAAGATTTCCTGCACTGTGAAACATAATTTTTATATGTGTGTACATATGCTATAGACGGTCAATATCTCCTTCATTGACTGAGAAAAGTGTATTTTCTGGAGTCTGAAAATTTTCTTCAGTGAACTTCATACTTTGTCTTTGTTACATTATTCTGTTTCTTAGGTCAGAGAAGAAATTGTGACCAAGGTTCAGCTTGTCATACCTGGCATTGCTACTTTACCTTTATTAGTAGTAAGTACTTCCCTCTTTTCTTTACCTCCCTCTCTCTCCTTTCTAACAATGTGCATTGTGTCCTGGGTGACTATATGTATTCAATAATTCATTCAATATATTCACTGAGCCTTATTAAAATTTAAAGCAACTCTGTTGTAAGGAATTTTGTGTATGTGTAATTTTGGTATGAAGTCAGTCCACAAGTAGAAGAAAACAATCAAATCTTTAGTGCAGTTCTTACATATGCTCCATAGTGGTACGGGGATGAGCAGCAAGCTAAATAAGTGCATTAGTGTCAGAGAGATAAATGAAACACCAACTTTGACTGAAAAATCCAAATTTGCTTCAGTGGTATTCAGGTAGGTATTTCTCTCTTTGTACTTATGCTTTTATAATTTCTACAAATAAAAAGTAAAATAAATATTAAGAAACATAAAAAAAAAAAAAAAAAAAACTTCTCCTCCCAAAGAATTAGAAACAGATAGAAATTCATTGATTTCCTTGGTCAACCAGACCAATGTTATGTAGTTTCAGTAGTAGCAGTAAAGTTAGCATTGCAGTCTTTCTTGAGTACTGGCAACTGCTGAACCATAGCAGAAAGGAGTTCTATACAAATGTCAATTCATTCAAGAAAACAGAAAAGTATACAAGGGAGTTACCCTACGCTTAGACATATGTTGTTATAAGTTAATGTGTTGCACTCAAAATAAGGTTATGTGCAAAAAGGAGCACACCATATGTATGAAGCCGAGAATTTATTTTTAGTCCAATTAATGTTTTAACAGTTTAAATGTCCAAATTGTTAGTCCAGTTACAATGATACACTATTGCCTATAATAGCCTGAATAAATACAGAAAGGTCTTTAATAATAATAATAATAAATAATTGCTACATAGGAAAGCTAATTTCCACACTTTCATATAATGATGCATCCTTTCAACGTCTCTCTGGGTTCTAAGGTTGAACAGTGAAAGTATTCCTTCGTTTTTCTGATATATCATTTAATCATATCTGTTAAAACAGCGATGGCTTCTTTGTTATCATTGAATCTCTCTACCTAAATATCCAAGCACTGCCTGGCTGAATGCTATGTCAGATATCATAGAATCATGAAGGTTGGAAAAGACCTTCAAGATCATCTGAACATACTACCAATGTCACCCACTAAACCATGTCTGTAAGCACCAAATCCAACATTTCCTTGAACACCCCCAGAGTTGGTGACTCCACCGCTTCCCTGGGCAACCTGTTCCAATGCCCAATTACTCTTTCTGTGAAGAAATATCTCCAGTTTCCAAACTAAACCTCCCATGGTGCAACTTGAGGCTATTCCATCTAGTCCTATCACTAGTTATCTGCTATATCTATCTATCCTATATGTATCTATCTATTTATCTATCTATATCTATCCAATACACTATATCTATCCAATACAATTTAGTTGCTGGTTGTTTTTGCATATTTGCATTCCTCCTTTAGGTCCATCTTCTCTTTCTATGTTGAAGTACTTTATCTTCTGGCTTTGGGATTTCCAGAAGCTCGATATAATGACAGAGGAGATCCCTTCTCATTCTGTGTTCTTTTTTGAAGCAGAAATGGAATCTCAGTCAAGGGATCAGAAACTTTAAGAAAATTGCTTTGATACAAAGTCAGCTTAGAAAATAAAAAACAAGCTTTATTTAGGACAGCAGGCATTAGCTTCAGTAGAAAGGTCTTAGATCTGTTTCTTTTTGATGGAGTATGTTTTTATTGTAACATGCATTGCAAACACAAGACATGCAACACCCCAGATAGAGCAAGCAGTGTTTCTACTGCTGACCTGAGCAACAGCAACAGACGGCTATGCAAAGGGGTCAGAATAACAGAGACAACCTCTTCCATCTTGTCAGTCAAAGCAGCAGAAAGAAAGCATGAGGGGAAGGAAGAGCAGTCTTTGTGTCCCCTGTTAGACAACAGGGCATATCTGTGTCTAGCTGATCTGGAAAGCCACTGCTCTTGTGATTGGCATTACAATACCACCTTTCTCCAGGTCTTCCCACTGTCCCTACTAGGGAAGCTGTAGCACTTGCGCACAGTACCATGACAATACTATGTGTCCAACCTACTCTTTATGAAGGTGGACGTGGAACCAGCTACTAAGCAAGAGGTACCAACAATGCAAGTTCTGACAGTTTCATCTCAGCAGAGTACTTGATTTCCACCAAGAGTTATTATAATAAAGTCATTTCTTCATTGCCTTTCCAAATCCAACAAATCAGTACTACTGATATGCTCCCTGCCACTTCTTGTTGGAGCAGGCTGGCCCACATTGCTCAGTTCTCAGTCTTTCTCAAAGTGCTGATCTCAGGGCTTAGGTATAAGCTTTTACTCTGTTTCTTTGTTCCAGAAGTTAAGATGTTTAGCATCAAAACCACAAGTGCAGAAAAGACTCTTCTGCCTTCTATAACGTCTCAACTGCTTTACGGAAAGGCGTAATTTAAACTACCAATGTATTAATTAACTAATTTAATTTTTTGTAATTGCAGTCCTGTGTCAAAAAGATCAAGGAACTTGGCTGCAGCCAGCTTAATGCATTCTTGAATAGAGAGCTATTTTCTACTTGTATTCCTCCATTATCTGGATCACAGCCAATGTACTACACAAAATCCATTCTTTTAAGGATTGCTAATGACACAAACTAAGTGATCCCAAAAGATGAAATGGTTGGTGTGGTTTTCATTGATTTTGGCAAAACATTCAATCTGGAATCTTATTTGCTTTTCATTCAGCTGTGGGAACTATCTCATTCTGGATTTTTCAAATCAAGCTGAAAATACATAAACCCATTTCTATTGGAGAAAAAAAAAAAAAAAAAGTTTATTTTTTGTAAAAAAGCCTTATGGAAGAAAAAAACAATGTATTGTAGTCTTTCTATTGGAATGTCTATTTTTTCATAATCAAGCATGGTTGTCTACTAACATAATTTTTCTCAGATTTAATCTTGGTAAAATTTCTAACATAAAATTTATTCAGTTGTTAACTATGTCTTTAAAATAACACTCAGAGCACTAATCCTATATCTTTTCTACATGGAATAGCCTGCTTCTTTTCAGAGAGCACTGTGAAGCCTATGGAGCTTTTATTTATCAGATACAAGTCCAGTGACTGACACCTTGGAGTTAACTAGCATCTCCTAGGGAGTAGAAGAATCCCTAACAGGGAGACAAATTCTGCTGATGTTTGATGGAAAAGAAGGGATGATGGACAGAAGAGGCCAGGAAGCTAACCTGAAATATGTAGGCTTGCATATTTTTTTCATGCTTTGGGTGTGTTTCTGTTTATGGTTATAAAACCTTCTTCACCACAAGTAACAGTAGAAATATCATAACTGCATTACTTGATGTTGACTAATTTTTCTGCATTTTCTAATAAATTCTGGGTTTGCTAGTCACCTAAGAATCACAGTTTTAGAGTACAGAAGTCATGAGCAGAAATAAAAGAAGCTAGTTGGAGAAATATACTTTGAGAGGTAAAAAATCTTTTTTGTGTCTTGTTTATGCTTATAGAAAGAATAAATAACTGAGGAAGAGAAGCTGTTAGCAGAGTATTGAAGAGTTAGCAGATGAGTTGGGATCAGACAGGCAAAAGAGCTAGTAAAGGTAGGTGGTGGGCATTGTGTTCAGTGTATGTGGCAAAAGCAGGGGGGATAAGACCTCCATTACCAGGGAATGAGAAGGTGGGAAGCAGCTGTTTGGTTGAGCAGTTGCCAGTTAGGTCACTGTAAAGAACAGTCAAAAAAAATTTTTTTTTTTTCTTCAAAAGGAGAAGTACCACTGCGTATTTTCCTTCTGATTTTTCTTTTCCTCTCTTTTCTCTCTTCAGTTGGGATCACTACTTAAGTGAAGAACTTCAGCTCAATGAGCACCTATAATTTTTTTCAGTCTTTGTTGGTGGCACCTAAAATTTGAACCTCACCCATGTCACTGCCAGTCAGGTACTGGAAGAACAGTTGCACATGTATCTTAATGTATGTGTACTTGCAACTTAAATAAATAAACAAGCTCGTATCTCATTTCTACAGGCTTGGGGCAGGGCTTAGGAATGAAGCTCACACTAACCAAATGCCTGGGACTTTTTGTTATATTATGCACTATGTGTGTATATCTATATGTAATCCTGCAAGCTCTTTCTTAGCGATAACACCATGAACACTCCTTAAGTTTTCGATCTGCCTTTCTGAGCAACTATATATAGCTGAAAGAGCTCAGTGCTAGACTTGCATATTGCTCAAAATTCACTAATGCATTTTCAGTTCAAAGACACTGTCAAACAGCTTTTGAGAAAGCAGTCTACACACCTAACACAGGGTCAGAATTAGCAGGCTTGCTGTCTTCCTTCACTAGATTTATGTACCTGCCTAGACATCATAGCTGAATGTCTGTCGAGAAACTTTTCCTCCTCTTGAAGGAATTCAAACTTAGTCTCTTTCATGTAGGGAGAGTTTCCAAATCAAGTTAATGCACGCTTTTGGAAGAAGATGTCCTCTAATACTACTCCTTGTACCAGCCCACTTCCTACTATATACTTCAGCTTTAGTTCGTCTATGAAACAGTGTGTCGGGCACAACAGTCCATTTTAATAGTCATCTAAGACAGGGGCTCTTAGGATTCTAGCTCTAAGACTATTTGTGCATTTGACATTAAATCGCAACATGATAAATAAATATATGTCATAGCAGGATGTAAACATGACTCCATGTTTCAAACTGGTTAGGAAGGAGGGAGCTTTGGGTTCTTAGTTTGTTGTTTTGTTTTCTTTTGTTTTGTTTCCCCAAATCTTCCAGACAACCATTGCTTTTTGAATCACATTTTTGCAGACTTTTATTCCATAACATTTCTAAGGCATCGTTAGTCTGAGTTAAATATAATGACATAGAAAATGACAGTCTGAATGTTATGGGTGAATCTCATACAATGCCAGGCATGCAAGGGGTTGAAAAGCAGATAACCTGTAGCTGCTGCTGCTCAGAATTGACTAATTATGTTTAATAGGATAGCAAGGGTCAAAATCTTCCTCTGACAACCCTTACAAGTACATGAGAAATAACTCAGAAAAACAGTAGTCTTAAAGACTCTGAGCTGCCAGAAGATTTATAGCAGGTGAGGGGGAAAAAAAAAGATGAGTTGTCAAGGATTGTTCATGAAAAAAACACAAATAATTCTTCATTATATTTATATTCTTAATAAGGTGTTCAATTAGTGTGGTTTATTTGGAAATAATTTGACTAGCTTTATGTATTAAGAAATTGATGTCAGTACTGGTGAGAAGGATGGAATCAGACCATTCAAATATTTTTTCCTGAGCAGCTCTTATTATTTTTCCTACAGCATGTTCATAGAGGAAATCTATATTGATAGTAGGGTCAAACTGAGGCCAGCCTTAAATAACCCTGAGCCACAAGCTTAGAATGACTTCATCATGCCATAGCCTTCATACCAGTGGGGAGGGGGGTTCTAGTATACCAAGACCTTTCACAGAAGGCCTTTCATACTTATTTTTTTGCTTTTCAGGTCTTGTTTATTTTTATAGTTATTAAAGAGGATAACATATAAGGGAAAGCACTGAATGGCTGAATAACGGAAATGGGAATCCGATGTACACACACTTCAATCTTGAATAACAGTCTTATTTCTAGTGTTGTTAACCATCTCCTGGTTCAACTTGATGCAATAGTTGTTTGGGTGAATCTCTTCCCTACAAAAATCAGAGAATAAATATATCCCATGACTCCTAAACCAAATATAAAGACTTAATTAGTTATACTAGTTGTTTCCAGTTGTTTCCAGTGAATTACTTGAAGTCAAGCTTCTCTGACAGACTTTCTGTTTTTCTTTTTAGTCCCTTCACCCTCATAGACAAAATTCAGATTTGTTGCAATAAACATGCAACAAAAAGGGGGTAAGTAGATGTTACACACACACACTTAAGAAAGCAAAGTATGTTTTCATAATGGTGGAAATTTCCTTATTAAAATAGAGATCTCTAATGAGTAAATTATATTACTTGTTATATGTCATGCATTGGTGAATTTGATTACTGGAAATCAAAAGTGGAAATATACATTTGCAATGTAAGTTTACGCAATGTAACATCTAAGATATCATTAATAATCTTTCATTTGATATTTTGAAGGCAGTTTTGTTTTAACTACAGCTCTGTCACTATTTATAAATAATGATTTTTGTACTACATATTGGTCATCATTTAGTAATGAGTATTTATTGCTAGATAATTAGAATATGTCATCCAGAAGAGAATAAAAAGTAAAATTCAACCAATTGGTCATGAAACTAAGTGGTAAATTTAATTTTCCTTTTTCATTTTTTCAAAAACAATACATTTTATATATAAAGCTGTTAATGATAATAATACTTAACTATTTTTCTCACATATAAGCTAATCATTTTGAAATAATAATCACATAAATGCAGAATTATGCTGATATTAAACAATTGAAACCTTTCTTTGACCAAAAGAAGGAATTCAGCTTTGATTACACAATGCTCTTTTAATTAAAAAAAAAGTATGCATCTTCTTTTTTAGTATTGACTTTCATTTGTTATTTCATCTGTAAGACTTTTGTATGGAAATTAGATTTCCCTTTCTAGCTGAACTATTGAATGCTAATAAAAGCATTCTGAACTCACACTAAAATTTTAACTAAAGTCACTTTGATTATTTGTGCATCCCAAGTGTCATTTTTCCCTGCAAGCATCCCAACAAACAAGGTTACTGGAGTGAATATTTCCAAACAAAGCTAGTAACGGATGTTTGAGGAAATTGTGTTTTAAGTTTTTCTTTAGCAGTAATCATTGAAGAGCGTGATTGATCAAGGAACATAGGTACTGAAAAAGTAAACCTCAAGTGCGCATATCCAATTTCATATATCAGTTAATTCTAGCGGCCTTCTTCTATCCAAACTACTGTATAACTCCTGGTTGCCACCTGGCACCTGTGACACTCTTTGTTTACCCCCGCAGTGTCATTGTGTCATCAGCTTGAGAACAGTGAATGAAAATTCAGTTTAGAGTAAGAGTTTCCTAGCAGTCAGACTAAGTGATATAATTGCAAGAGATGCTTTTTTCATACAACTTGAAACCACAAGGACTTTTGCAAACAAATAAGTTTATCTCCTAAATATTCCCAATTAATTCAGTACAGTGTAATAAGGTACAACAAAAATATACTTCCTCTTGGCTGATTAATATTGGACTCTGAAATTTCCTCTATCTTATGGCGTTTTTTTTTCTGTACAATATTTTTTTCTCAGTTCCCTGTAGTGCAGTGCTATCAGCTTGAATGTGTTTGGGAGATGCAGATTTGTTGCTCCCTATCAGCAACCAATCAAATAATAATTATGTCATTTGTTCAAACAGTTATTCTTCCTCTAAATATAAATAACCTAAGAAACATAATGATTTTAAGAGAAAGAAAAAAATGAAAAAAAAATAAAAAAAGGAAAGTGTTTTGTTTTGTTTTGTTTTGTTTTTGCTGTGAAATACTACTGCCCTTCAATGTTACAACTGTACAAAAAATAGACATTCATCATGATCTGTACCATTGATATTGTCCTTCAGATTACTTAATTGCAAAGGAAAACTGAACAAAGTAAAAGTATCAAATGAAATTCAAAACATGTGTTTTGAATTGGGACCAAACAAAATAAAAAGAGTGATAAATAATCATATTTGCAAGATATAAATTACATTATTTCTATGTGAGTTTTTAATGTCTGTTGTATACAAATACTGTGCTCTGTGAATTGTGTCAGGAGAGGGACGTGGGAAGAAAATGCTTCAGGTGGACATGTGTTAGATTTCTATTTTGAACTGAGCAGCTGTGATTCTCTATCATACCCATTTTTGCAAACTATTTCTTACATAATGACAGAAATAAGATAATGTTTCTAAAAAGGAAAGATTCTACCATTTGGTGTATAACTGTAAATTTACATAGGCTTTGAAATAGGTAAATATATTCTTGATTTAAGAAGAGTTTCTCAAACTCTTCTGAAATGGAGGTTTTGTACTTGGAGTTAGGTTTCTTTACTATCTTTCCTTCTCTGTGCCTTGCCTTTTCCCTTCCCTTTTCCCTTTCCCTTTCATTCTCTCCCCCTCCCCCTCTCCTTCCCCCTCTTCCTCCCCCTCTCCATCCCTCTTCCTCTTCCTCTTCCTCTTTCTCTTTCTTTTTCTTTCTCTTTCTTTCTCTTTCTTTCTCTCTCTCTTTCACTTTCCCCTTCCCTTTCCCCTCCCCTTTCCCCTCCCCTTTCCCCTCCCCTTTCCCCTTCCCTTTCCCCTTTCCCCCTTTCCTTTTTCCCCTTTCCCCTTCCCTTTCCCCTTCCCCTTCCTTTTGCCTTTCCTTTTCCCTTTCCCTTTCATTCTCTCCCTTCCCTTTCATTCTCTCCCCCTCCCCCTCTCCTTCCCCCTCTTCCTCCCCCTCTCCATCCCTCTTCCTCTTCCTCTTCCTCTTCCTGTTCCTCTTTCTTTCTCTTTCTTTCTCTTTCTCTTATGGCTCTTTTTTCATCTCTTCTTCTTCTTCTTCTTCTCCTTCTCCTTCTTCTTCACCTTCTTTCTACATTAAAACTATATTTTATCATCAAAAGAATTGTTATTTTCAGTTCAGGTTTTATGCTTCAAATGTGCTTTAAATATGTTTTCAGTTTCATCTAAGGAAAACTTTTCACTGCATAGCACTAACAGATGATAAAAGCTACTACATGTAGAGATGGATTCTCCCAGCTTATCATTATGAAATTCAAAATTCAAATGAAATCTAAGAGCAAGAATGAGATTAAATGGAAAATTCAAGTAGAACATTAAAGAGAACTCCACATAAAAGATTAGCTTGATTTTAAACTCTAGTGAAGGACTTACTATTCTCTACTACAGGGTCAGTCACAAATGTCTGGGATACTTTAAGAAAATAGTGTAATAACTCAAAAAGAAGAGACCCACTGGACCAAAGAAATAATGATTTAAAGGGCAGTAACAAAAGATGAGAGAAAAATAGAATATTTTATCGTTCTGATATAATCCCAAAGATTTTTGCATGTTATTTTTTAAATAGGGTAATTGATCTCTAACCTGAGATCAAAGATATAACCAAGTTTTTCTAGGTAGTCTGCTGAGGATGAATTATCTAGTTTTGACTAAGTCAGCATAGCAGCTTTTGGATCATCATAGCTATGTTTTGGGCTTGCAGACAGCTAATTATTGTGTTTCAGGATATTTGAAACACAAATATCATGTCATACTTTGTTCAGCTATGTATGCTAAGCCATGGGGAGGATCTTCAAAAATGTTTATGTTTTTACTTTGAATTATCTGTATTTACTTCTCTCCATGACCAAGGAAGAAAAGTTGCATCATGTCAAGGGAAAAATAAAATGAAATAAAAAATGCTGGATCCTTCAACTTCTGGAACAGGATGCTTTAGGGTCAGGTTTGATATAGCAACATTTCTCATAGCATTGTACCAAAACTGCTCAGCAGATTAGGGTAATGTTAAGAATTATGGCCTCTCACTCCTCCGTGATGAAGAAAGTTGGCTTTGTGTCACATGAACATGCTATGTATTTCACCAACAAGGTTCTTACTCATCTTGCTTGTTCACTGAAAGTTACTCCACTGGGCAAAAGACCACAGGGGAATTGAGATATCCTGGCATCTAACCACCTGTGCATTTGCTAAACCATATGCACTCTGTGATGATGTAACTGCATTGCCTAGCCTCAGTAGTCAGTGCTTGGATATCATAAACCCAAAGGATTTTCAGAATAGTTTGAATTCAAGCCTCCTACTTTTCCTATTGAGCATGTTGGCACTTCAAATTTCTTGAAGAAAGAGCATGTAACAACTTGTCTGCTGACATCAGCCACGTCTCTACAAAGTACAGACTCATATATACCATCACTCTTGGGCTGACAGTGCATGTGCTCAAAGTGTCTGTACTACAAGAAGACATGCTCTTTGACATGTGCCCTGGGAGCTGAGAAAAGCTTGGCTTCATCCCCTGCTGTGGTCCCAAACTCAGCCAAAACCTGTGCCTGATCACCTCTGTGCATCGTATCAGTTGTAGAGGTAAGGTGATATAAACTTAAACTCAAAGCCAAAATATAATTTACAGTCAGGACCTGGATTTGAAGCTACTTATTCTCTAGTAAAATTTATAACTCTGGGATTAACAGACCCCTAAAATAACTAAAAATTCCCTATAAAGAGATTATTTTAAACAGCCATCCTACAACTGGCAAGATTATCAAAGACTTCTTATGGAGTAGTGAGAGAGGAAATCCTTTTCTGCCCTAAAACCTTTTCCTGGATAAAGTTGTCTAAGGCATCTCATTCAAAAATGAAGCCAGAGGTCACATCATTTTATTTCAAAGAAAAGGCTCAGTAGCCATGGTCCAAGAGGAATGGTTGTATAGGCATGCCTCACTGCATAGACCACAGCTGCTGGGAAAGTAGCAAAGCATCCCTGCTTCTCCTTTCCCACTTCCCAATATCTGGACTTATGCCAGTTGTTATACCAGGCTGTGCTTTGAAGGGCCAGCACAGGGTTTGAGAAGTAGGTCGTAATTTCTTTCCCTGACTGAAGTGAGTTCAATTTACATCTCCCAAAGTATCTATAAGCTGACCTGGGTCAGCGATGCTCTTGTTTCCTCCTACTGTAGCTGTTTCAGTTTTCATGGAGTACTTAACCTTTCAGTGAACCAGTGACTTAGAAAGAGCAAGAGTACAAGTGGGTACAGGAATAAAAAATGAAGACAATGCTGCTACCTTGTGCTTGCAATCTGATTTGAGAAATGGGTACTTGCAATTATGTATTGGACTAATATATCATTTCTCTCAAACAGGTAGCTTGCCATAATTCCCAAACATTAGTATTTTAGTAGGTGTGTCCTAATTGATAAAGATGTCCTAGGAAAGGCAACTGAATAAATTACATAATCTGAGCAAATTAGAGTTTTACTGGACTAAGCAATAGATTCCAGTTTAGCATTTAAACTGTAAATTAGAGGGAAAAAAAAAAAATAAAATAAAAGTCCCTTAATATGATAAATGAACCAAGTCCTGGAATATTTTAGCATTTAAAAGTTTCATCTGCAAATTTAGATGTAGATGACTTTTCCTCTTGATTAACTAGTTCCTTCCATGAAGATATTAGCAAAGCAATAATGTCAAAGGTTGCAGTTGTTACAGCTGTGAAATGGGATCTTAATTAATTTTTGTTAAATATGTCACTGAGATGTCATATATTTCTCTTTACTATACAAGTCAACCATCTGAGGACTTAGAACTTATTTAAGTACTTAGCTATGTGACAGGTATCTCTAAAGGGTACAGATAATTACTCCTCTATGGTATTCCTCTTCTTCAGACCCTTTGAAACCACTAAACCACTGTAGGATCACTTGGAGGTTGAACTTTGAACTCTTTCTCATGCAAATGCTGTAATTCTCAATTCTATCTGCAGTTCTGATGCTGAGCTCTCAGAAAACCTTATTCCAAAACCAAGTGAAACTGCTACCACCAACTCCATGGTTTTACATAAAAACATTCAATGATCAAATCCAACAGGATTATTGGTATGGAAAAAAAAAATAATAAATAAATAATAATAATAATAATAAAAGTTAAATAACTTGTCTATTGTTTTGCTTTCTAAATTCTCCCCAGATGTCTTAACTGTGGAGGGGAGTGACTTGTTTGACCACAATATTAAATGCTATTTTCCCTACAATGGCTGTTAGGTTCCTAGTCTTGTATGCCAACTGGAAATTTGGGGTTGTTTTTTTTTTTTTTATTGTCTCAGCTATCATAGTTCCTCCCTGCATGTTTTTTAGAGATAATGTAAAGTGGAGTAGATGCAGTAACATTTAATAGTGCACATACAGAATGACAAATTTATTTTATTCTTTGAATTACTGCTATTTACTGCCAGTGCATGGTCCTACTAATCCTAGTTCTTCATTCTACAAAAGAGAATGTGTCAGTATAACTCTAACAACCTATACAAATGAAATCATAAATGTCTTTATTCTTTGTTATCTATTTATAGGTCTTGTCAATATTTCCTTTTTTGCTTCTCACACTCTCACTAGTTTACTTTTTTCACAACTTTTGCAGCATCTTTACCTTGTTCACATTTGCCTCTAAACGATCAGATGAAACATTTCTACAAGCTGTGTATTTGAGATCCCTCAATGACAGCTAATGTTTTCATTACTTATGTATTCACATTCCTGATGAGGTATTCTACATTCATAACAAATTAAATGAGTGATATAGAGTGTGCAGATATTTGTTTGCTCTTTGACTAGTTACAGAGAAACAGCTTGTACTAGAAAAACAAAATACGTAACTCTGAATAACTGCAATATTGCTATGCTGGAGGTGCCACAGTTTACTGAATTTTGGTCCTGTTGTTGAATGCCATAGTAAAGGTTGTCATTCAGCTACCATTATACCTCCTAATTGGCATTTCTTTAAAGAAACTTGCTTTGGACTAGCGTTCTATATTTTATACTCAGTTTCTGTTAATAATACATGCATGGTCATTTCAGGAAAAGCTAGGTGAAAGTCCTCTTGTGTGTTTTTTGAGCAACCAGAGGATTGTTAGCCATTTTTTAATCTAAGTCCACAAATCAACATTATGAAACATTCTCTTTCTTCCTAAACAGTACCCTCAGATGTTCCAAGAAAGAATTTTCCAGATTGGAGCGTAGTTCATCTTTGTGAATGCTCATGAGGAAGCTAGTAGACAAATGCCTTTTTTTTTTTTTTTTTTTCCTCTCTCTATTGTTTTCTTTGCTCTGGTTGCCTGTGATTGCTCCTCACCTTTTGCCATTCAATCCTTGATTGGAGTTCTTACTGACTTTTGTACAACTGTAAATATGAGGAATGGTATCATCTCCCCAATCTTCCTGCTTTGTATGTTTTAACATAGAGGTTTAATTTTTGGAACTCATAACTTTTCTGTGGCAGCAGTTCTAGCCTTCAGATCCACAACAATAAGATTTGTAAGATGAGGTAATATTGCTATATACTGTTTCCACAGACAGAGAATAAAAACCGCAACATATGTAGGGCAAAAAAAATGCAGATATCCATAAAGGTGCTTGTTCTTCACATTGTTCTGGAAAGCAAATCCTTCATTCCTACTGTGCAGGAAAACAGGGTCAACAAACCCATTCATGACAGAATAGTATTAAGAAAAATCTGCATTTTACAAGTATATGGCAGTACAATTATTTCCAAAAGGCAAAGAGCAGATTTATGGTGAATATTAAGCTTACATGAGGTAACCTAGATTAGACAGACAAAGAGGACCCAGGATCCAAAAAAGGAAAATTTTAAAAGAAAAGCCAAAAAAAAAAAAAAAAGCTACAAAGAGCTACTGTGAAAATAAATCTTGAGAGAGTAGGGAGAGTAGAGGGGTGAGAGAGAAAGGCTATAGAGAGAGGTAAAGGTGATGCAAGTATTAAACAGGGTTCTTTTCTATTCAGACTTCTAGACTGCCTACTGATTCAGAAAACTCACTCACTGATAAACAGCAATAAGCTTCCCTTTGTTCCTCTCCTCACAATCATACTTAGCTTGTTTTTTTCTATCAGTTCTGAAGGATGTCTATAGTTCATCAGCTTTTTTACAGATGCTTTTTGTCTTTTTTTCTTCTTTCAATAGGAATCTGAAAAATGTGATTGTTTATGGACATACCATTGTGAGAGGAGAGGGAGTCATATCTAGCTGTCTGGATTTATTTTAACAAGACCTGTGTTTGTCAACCCAAATTTCAAAAGAAATCTGAAAATGTGGTTAGTTTGACATTGTTTCTTGTGCATTTATTTTTTGTTTTGTTTTGTTTTTCTTCAGTTCACATTGCCTGCAGAATTTTATCTCTTTCTCCTAACAAATTATTAAGACAGGTAACACTGAACTTCCCAAATAAGCTGCCTGACTGTCAAGTGACTGTCTTCACTGACGCAGTACACAAGCAAATACATGCTATAGAATTGGCATCCAAATAACCAGACAAGCTGTCCCTATTGACAACTGCTCCTGCCTCAGCATATGTATTGTCTTCTTGGATTATCCCATCTGCAGCTGCTTCAGCTCTGATGCCACGTCATCATTTTACTTGCTCCAATGGTTTCTCTTCAACAGCTAAACTCCATCCTTCATGTACTGCATCTCAATGTCTGTGCCGGAACAAGCCATTCAGCTGCCTATGGTTCCTCCTCTACTGACACTAGGCAACATCTTTCAGAGATGCCAGACTGATCTAGCATATCGCTGTGATTATTTTTTTTTAAACTCACTGCATGTGAAACTGTAACATAATGATGCTCTTCAATATGGAATGGTAGAGAGTGCAGAGAAATTAATTTCTTCTTAGGAAGCTGTAAAATAAGGCTTGTGCCAGTAAGCTTGAAAATACGGTCTTTAAGGAATAGTATGTGAATTTGGGGAGCCAGGAGCACACCCAGGATTTAGAAAGGTAGGAACAGCAGTGGTAAAACCCTTAAAAATGTTTCAGTAAAATCATAACAGAATAGAATATTCCAGTTTACAGACCAACTGCTACACTTAAAACTTATGTGAAAAACATACTTCCTTTTAATTCAAATTCCTCTATAAAATTTATCACTTCTATATGGTGCTAGAGTCCATACCTAAAGCAGAGGATTGCACAGAGCAATTGGATGCCTGGTTTTGAGTATGTCTACAATTAGTCTGAAGTGTACTGCCAGTGTGCCTTATGGCCATGCTGTCATATAGTTTTCCACAAGTTAATTTTTCTCTCAAAGTCAGAGGTTATTTTAATATTTCTGTGTTTCATTTATTAATTTATTTTATATAACAGTATGAGTTATAGTATTATGAGCTATATCCAACAAGAGGTTTGATCACCAAGTTCATGATGCTGTCCAGATACATGTACATATGTCCAAAGCTGAGGTTTTCAAAGTGCTAACTACACATCTGACTGTAGTTCATGATGCATTTTTAATGTTAAAATTTCACAATGATCAAAACAAAGTTTCACCTCATCTCCTTCCTGTCAAAGGTATTCTCAAGACACACTTATTGAATCATGCAGTATACAACATGAGTTGCTTTTTTCTTTTACATAACCTGAGGAAAAGCACAAACAATACCATCACTTCCTTCTCTATAACACCAACCCTGGATGAGGAGCATCTACTTCATAGGACATATTACCAGTGCCAAGTTATTTTGAGCATTCCCTATTAAACTAAGGCCTCTAGTTTCTTCTAGAACCAAGAGATGCTGTTTAAGATGCTGGAAACAAAATCATCTTGACTACTACCTTACCTGAAGAAAAAACAGGTATCTTTACTGAAAATGCCAGGAAATATATATATATATACAATGCCTCTGTAATTCTACTCAGAAAGCTTTGTACATTGCATTTGATGGATTATTTTATGAAAGGGTTCTGCTTCTAAAAAAAAAAAATAGTTTAAATGGCTAGCTTGTTGAAAGAAACATTATGGGATAACAGGGTGAGCAATTGGCAGGCTCAAATGGACTTAAAACAGGATGAAGACCAGTCACTAATGTGGTTTTACAAGGCTCCAATTTAAGGCCTGTTACTTTTTAAGTTTTCATAAATGATCTGGGGAAAGGAGAGAGGAGAGGCAAAGAGAGGTGAAGAGAGGCGAGGAGAGGTGAGGAGAGGGATTGCTGTGATGCGGCTGTGGTGCCTGTGACATCACAAAGGACGAGTCACGGCGGGGGAGCTGTCATCAGGGCCAGCAGCAGCAGCGCCACCACACTGTGGCCTCGGCTGTCGGTGAGTGCAGTTTGCACCTCCTGCAGGCCATGGCTCGGCTGATCTTCCTCGCCCTGGCTGTGCTGGGCATTGCCCAGAAGCCGTGGTTCGTGGATGATCATGTGGATGCGGATGCGGATGTAAATGAGAGAATGCAGCAGCATGCGGAGCAGCTGATTGAAGGCATGGCTCAGCTGCTGCACGACATGGAGGAGAGGAGCCAGGAGCAGAGCGGGGTGGCCCTGGAATCCCTGCTCTTCACTGCCTTGCAGCAGTGGCAGCTCTGGACCTTTATTGACCTGCTTGTCCTGCTCTTCGGGCTCTGCCGGTGGCTCAGGAAAAGGAGACGTGTGCCAGGCAGCAGCAGCAAGCAGGGCAGCTCTGCAAGGAAGAAGAAGGATAAGGATGGTGTAGAAGGGAGCAGCGACACCGATGACACCTGGGATCTGGGCAGGGTTTGGGCCGGTCATACCCAGTGGCCAGCGCCGTACATGGACGACAAGTGCAAGGTGGTGGAGGAGCTGGTGGACGAGCTTCTTGGGGCCTGCCGAAGACTCTCCAGGAAATCTCTCTTCAAGCCACGGCTGCAGCCAGCCATCAGCGTGGGCTGCCTCCACGAAGGCTGGAGTGCCCGGGGGGACAACGTCCTGTACCGCCTGCTCGTGCCCCTGAGGCCTCCCCCCGGGCACGCCTTCCACCCGGAGCTGGGCGCCGAGGGGGAGACGCCAGCGAAGAACCCCGGCCTGCGCGTGGAGCTGGAGTGCGCCTGCGCGAGGGAGCGGCTGGTGGGGGACATGCTGTGCTTCCTCCACCACCCCGAGGACGAGCTGAGAAGACAGGAGCCCAGCCTGCTGCGCACCCTCTGCACCGGCTCCTACCTGGACGTGGAGGAAACCACCCGCTGGTTCCAGAACTCAGTGAAAGCAGCCTGGGAGCTCCTGCCGCAGTCACGCCACTGCCGCCTGACGGTGCTGCCCTCCCGCCGCTCCTGCAAGCTCAGGCTGGCCAACGCCTCCGAGAGCACCCTCTCCATTGAGATCACGCTTGGGGTGCGGCTAGACGACTCGGACACCTTCCTCAGCCTGGAGTAGCCGCGGCCAGCTTCACCAGCAGCACGGCGCCGCCCAAGAGCTGCGCTGTGGCAGAGATGCAGTCTGTCGGGCACACGGCCAGGCATGCCCGACCCCACAGCTTCCACCTCAAACATCTGCAGACCTGCGCCTGTATGCTGGTGAGCGAAGGCTTTCCCCCCTGCCCTGAAGCCGGCTGTGATTCACCACCTGACAGCCACAGCCCTGGCAAGCCTGGCAGAGGAAAGATTGCCACCTGCACCTGAATGACCTCCTGCGGTGCCTCTGCTGCTGCCTGGAGAAGAAACACCTCGACCGCTTCCTTGAGAGGAAAGGCAACGAGAGGGTACCTGAGGAAATGGATGGTGGTGTCCCCGGCCTCCCAGACAGCTGGACTGCTCAACTTCTTCCAGGCAATGACCACCCAAACTCTTGGAGAGAGTCAATTCCATCCAGGAGCTTCAGCCAAGGCACTGATGCCAATAAATTACTTGTGTGAACAAACGCTCTGACCGTGTCTGCGAAGCACATTGTGGGGGAACGTGGGCACAGGGTGCTGAGTACACTGCTGCCACACAATTGGTAAGTGTTTTCCAAAAACACAGAACTGGCTGAGGGAGTAGACAGCCCAAGACCTGTTAATTACAGGCCTTTCAGTCTCACTTCAGTGCCACGTGAAATGATGGAGACTATTCTGAGTTACTGAAAAACACTTGAGAGTTGTTATAGTAGTCATCGGTCATAGCCAACATGGGCTTATGAGGGAAAAGTCCTGTTTAACTAGCTTAATTTCATTTTATGACAAAGTTACCCATTTAGTTCATGAAGGGAAGCCAGTTGATGTCATTTCTGGATTTCAGCATAGCTTTTGATACTGCTTCTCACAGTACCCATCCGGACAGACAAAAGGTCCAGCATACAGCTACACAAGTACATAGTCGGTGAGTGAGCTATTGGCTGAAGTTCAGGCTCAAAGGGTTACGCTAAGTGCGGTTACATCATGCTGGTGGCCAGTCACCCAGAGCTCCATTTTAGGGCCAGTTCTCTTCAGTGTTTTCCAAAATGATCTGGGTACAGGACTTGAATTCACACTAAGTAAGTTTGTAGATGATTCTAAATTAGGAGGAGCTGTTGACCCCCTCGAGGACAGAGAGGCCTTGCAGAGAGACCTTGACAGGCTGGGCAATCATCAGCTGTGTGAAGTTCAACACCAGCAAGTGCCAGATTCTGCACCTGGGAAGAGGTAATCCTGAATCTACGTACAGACTGGGGGATGAGAGGCCAGAGAGCAGCCCCGTGGAGAGGGATCTGGGTCAACAGCAAGTTGAATAAAAGTCAGCAGCATGCCCTGGCAGCCAGACGAGCCAAGCGCACCCTGGGCTGCATGAAGCCCAGCACAGCCGGTCTGGGGAAGTGATTGTCCCGCTGCGCTCTGCGCTGCTGCGGCCTCACCTCGAGTGCTGCGCGCAGTTTTGGGCGCCACAATATGAGGATACAGACCTACTGGAGAGAGGGTCCAAAGGAGGGCCATGAAAATGGTGGAGGGTCTAGAGGGGAAAGCTTATGAGGAGCAGCTGAGGTCCCTTGGTTTGCTCAGCCCCAAGCAGAGCAGGCTGAGGGGAGGCCTCATGGCGGCCTGCAGCTCCCTCACGAGGGGAGCGGAGGGGCAGGTGCTGAGCTCTGCTCTCTGGGGACAGCGACAGGACCCGAGGGAACGGCATGGAGCTGGGACAGGGGAGGGTCAGGCTGGGGGTTAGGGAAAGGTTCTGCACCATCAGGGTGGTTGGGCACTGGAACAGCCTCCCCAGGGCCGTCAGTGGTCATGGCCCCAAGCCTGACAGAGTTCAAGAAGTGTTTGGACAACACTCTCAGACACATGGTCTGATTTTGGGGTGGTCCTGTGTGGAGCCAGGAGTTGGACTTGATCATCCTTATGGGTCCCTTCCTACTCAGGATAGTCTATGATTCTATGATTCTTGATAAATGTATGGCATCTTAAGTATGGTGGTTAATATCTTCTAGGGTCCTTATTGTGACTCATAACTGGTTTGCAACTGTATTTCTTCATCCAAACTAACAATATGCCAACTTCTAGGGGTGGGGACTGGAAAGCAGAAAGTTGTTCTATATTTGGTTTTTCCATTTTTACTGTTTACCTAAGTGTAAGAAATAAAGTCAATTGATCTAAGATAGGATTAGCACCTGATTCCAGAAACTTTTTCCTACTTGAAAACAGGAGTTTGATGATGTACTTCAGTTCTTATGGAATTGCAGTGTTAATTCCCAGCAATGAAAAGTACATAATTACAAAGCAGAAAAACTTAGATATAAGTGGATATTTCAGAGACCTTCAGCTCTGAGCTTTTTTCCTCTGTGCATGAGTGCTTATGTTCATATTTATTTTGTATGATCACATCCTTCACTTTTGTTTCCTCTCAGCCTGTGGTTTATTCAAAGTATCAGCTCTCTGTTCTCATTCACCTAAATTGTGAATGTGTTTTGTTGTACTAAATCATCTGCAGTGATATGTGATACTTTGAGATATAGAACCTATGTCTGAAATTCCATTTTTATTTAATGCAGTTTTCAGTTTCCATTGTGAGTCAGTGATAATTGTAATTGTCTGCTTACTTGGAAGTCTCATAAAAGTGATATATGACTTAAAAGAGTTATCCTTTGGGGGGAAATTTAAATCTGCCAATAAATTGAAGCATTATTGTAACATTTTCTCAGTTATTCAAATAAAGTGTCCTTAGGAACTTCATTAAAGTGGTTAGAGGAAGTGATATGACAGATTTCCAGGTGTCTTATGTAGGTGGCAAATATCTGTTCAGGAAAAAAGTGTAAACTTAGAAATCTTAGAAGTCTTGGTTGACTGACTTGGACTTTTGACACAGATTCACTGATATTTTCTTTAAAGATCAGTACTGAAATCACAGTATCTTGTCATGACGTGTACACTGCAAGCTGATATAACCACATTCATCTTCAGGCAGCATACTACAAGCATGTAAACAAAACATGTTTGATCTTTGTGCTGTTTTATTCTTTAACAAAATATCATGGGTTTCAAACTGTTTTTTTTTATATAACCTATAATAAAATCAAGAATAAAAATAAAATAAAGAGGCAGTTCATACTTTTTTGCTCTCTGAGTTGCAGCTTTAATCCCCAAAAGGCAAGGTTCTCATACCTAACTACCTGCATAAACTGACTGTATGCTAAGTAGTGCTACTGATTTCAACATATCTTGCTTAAACCGTTGTGTGTGTTTGAGACTAGATTTAGCTCATTAAATATCTAATCTCACTTATAAAAAAGAATGCTCTATGATTTTTTTTTTTTCAGCAATGTATATGTATAGATTTTGTTTCCTTGTAAGGTATGTATTAATGCAATTAACATTGATAAATCTGAGTAATTTCTATATGCATACATCTCAAAGTTCGGGTTCTTCAGTTACAGCAGCTTAAGCTTTGCATGAAATAATATAATTCAGGTTTCAGTGTGGAGTGATCACTAGCAACTATTTTTATTTTGTGCATTCATATGCTTTGTTTTTTTGAAGAAATATCAAGGGAGAACATGAAATGTTCTGTGGCATGTAAATGGGGGGCTATGCAAGTAAAAGTTTAGTATGTATGTGTTTACAGTGAGCAAATTCTGGTACGTTTGAAATTGGCAGAAATTTCCATAGCTTTAAAGATTTGGCTCATAAGGCAGGCAAAGAAGAGACACAAAAAGCTTTGGTGAATTTATTTTTTTATGTTGAGATTATGCCATTAAGGAAAACCATCCACAGTTCACTCTGCTCTACAATTAAAATGCATTTATATGTGACACGTTTGACTTACTGTTTTAGCAGTAATCGTAATTCTTAACTTTTGACTTGTGTGCATTCAAGTTCCTAACAAAGTCATAATATTGCACTGACATACTTATTCATACAAGTAATTCTTTGTCTTTCTGAAAAAAAAAAAATAATAATAATTAATTGTATCATAGTTATTTACCTGGGTAGCTGTTGCTTTATTGGTTCCATAGGAATCCCAGTTTTGTATATAAGCTCCTTAGCAAGACACCAGAAGACCTATCAGTTTGGATCAAAATTGGTAACACAACAGTGAATAAGTAGAGGTGAGAAGGAGATCAGTTTTTCAATTTTATTGCAAATTTCCTGAAGACAAAAATGTGATTGTACCTTAAAATAAACAACAACAACAACAAAGATTTTAAAATTTCATCTCATTTTTAAGCTCTTAAAAAAAAATCTTTGTTTTTCATAAATTTATAAAATTTTATAGTAATAAATCAACAAGCTACTTTCTAAAAATGAGGAAAAAATTCAGCATGTTGCAAAAGCAAATGTTTTTTTTTTCTTTCCCTTTGAAATCAGCACATTTTTCTGAACACTTCGATTTAGCAAAACACCACTTCATAGAGAAAAATGATGTTCCAGGAAAAAAAAAAAAAATAGTGAGATCTGAAAGGGTTGAAAATCAATTTTAATGAGTTTTTAAGTGGGCTGTAAGAGATCCTAAGAAGACATGCATGCTGAATATTAGGAGACAGAAAGGGAAATATCCAAGAAATAATTAAAATGTTTTATGCAATCTGAGTATTTTATTTATTTATTTATTTATTTTCAATTTCAGTGATTCTGCTTGGGTCATTGCACCTACTGCCATCCACACTGGTAGTGCAGCCTCATGCTATATTTGCATTACCATTTGTAGCAGCATTTTTATACACAGTTGTGCTCCTTTGCCAAGCCTCATGTCTATACTTATGTAGACAGTGGGGAAATTAGAAAGATTAGAATTTTCCTACTTTTTCACTGTCAACTCTGAAAGAGCAAAAAAGACATTCAACGCTAGCACGCAGTCACCAACCTCAGAACAATCAAGGAAAAAAAAACTCAATAGCCACCATCCTTCCTTTGAAGCCTAGCTGCTAGGACCACTCAGACATATGCCCACTGGTGTGAGAGAGACTGTGAGTAGAAACAGTTTTCTTTTGAAATAAAATTGCTTTCACTTCCAGAGAGTTTCATATGGAGCTTTGCTATGCTGTTGCTACACCACCACTATTTTACTGGCTTGTGAAACGTTGAAGGCCAAAGGTGGGGTCCTCAGCAGTCACTTCCTTCTGGCCCTAGAGCATGTAAAATGTGTAGGTGCCTCTGTATTAGACACTGCAAAGTAGTCTGCTTCTGCTTGGCACAGAGGTCTGAGTCCAGTGAAGGCTGAGTAGCTTCATGCTGAGCTACTAATGCCTAAATCCCATGAGAACATGCGCTTTAAGCATCTCTTTGCTCATTGAGCAGAACTGACAAAAAAAATAAAAAAATCTAGAGTTGAAAAAAGAGACAGTAGTTGCATTTCCTTTACTTTTTTTAATATAATAATGGATCAATTAGAGCAGTAACTCCAATGTTAACGGAATAAGCTTCCTCATCTTGCATTCAATATTCTGCTTTGACAACCATGTACTAAGTTTAAATTTTTGTTTTTGTTGACAAAATTAGCAGAAGAGAAGGAAGAAAAAAGTAAATATGCATGAATTCATCTGGAATGGTGGCGCTTTTTAGTTCCCCCGAGATCCAGTAACAGTATTTGTATTTTATTCATAGGTTACTTAGTACAAAATCTTCAAAAGGCACTGGAGCAGAGAATTAAACCTTGGAGAACTTCTTGATATCCTTACCCATAGCTTTCTGACCCCAAGTGCACTCTATCCATTTTGGAAAAATGACAGCAAGAGAATCTGTGTCTTTTCTACAAAGCCTGGACTGGCAGACAGGGTAAGGCATTTGCAGGTTGGAAATAGGGGGTTGAGATGCCTCAATCAAGGCAGAGAACTTAGATCTCCCGTATAAAGGCTGAGTGTTACGAAAAAGTGAATTAAGAAGGATACCTAAGGAAACATTATTTCTATAGACAGATTTTGACTGATAACACAGTCCTTTGCTAGGCTGTGGAAGAAAGGCTTGGCTGCCTTTCTCTGAGCAACAGACTCAGAATGATGAAATCTTAATGCTTGAGAGAAACAACACTTAATATGTTTCACTTTTCACAGTGTTACCTATAACTTAAAATGCCAGCCCAATGTGTTGGCAATACTGACTGCCTGGACTGGAACCTTGAAATCCATAGTTGGAGTACAATTCTTCTCAATATGCGAATACACATAAGAAATGGGAAGTCATTATTCAGCAGATCTTCTGTCTGCATGCATTCAGTTGCAGCTGCTTATTCTTGAGACAAAAGTGATTTTAAGGGGTTTTGTGGCTTTTTTTTTTTTTTTTTTTTTTTTTCCCTTGCTGCTTCTTTATCCTAGGACAATGCCAAAGCTGAATTCTGTCTCAGCTTATGTACTGTGCATCATTGCTGGTCACATTCAAGGTGAACCTAACAGGAACTGAAGAGAAGCTGATTCTGTTCCATAGGGTCCTTTGCAAAACCTGAAGTTAGTCTTGCTTCAGATTCTGAATAGAGAAACTTGCAGGATTTGATTAAATGGCATCTTTAGCTTTATTAATGGCATTTGTACACAGAGCTTGTTTACCTCCAAGTGCTCTTCACAGTGAATGCTGAAAAACAAAATGATTTTTTAATGAAGAAAAGTTTCAAATTAAAAATTTACTTGAAAGATACCTCTACAGAAGCTGCAAAAACCTCTAAGCATGCTTAATCCCTACATCATCTTCAGCTGGGTGAACAAGACCTCAAATTAGGGTCCTAACTCATTCCTTTCCTAGACTTCATATGGATTTGAACAGCAGCAATCAATAATCCAATTTACATCTCAGCCAACACCTTTTGTGACTACAGCTTCCCATCAGGCTAGTATTTATTTTAGCCCTGTAGCTCCTGAGAGCTATTTGCTCCATCTTGATAGTCTGGGAGCACCCACAGACTGCGTGGACTGCCAGGAGGAGGTAAGACCTTGCTACTTTGCAGGGCTTGGGCTCAGGCCAGTGGGGTGTGTGGCCAGAGAAGCCCAACCAACCACCTGGTGTTGGTTCTGCTCTGCAGATTTTGTAGCTCTTTTTACACTCTGCTCAGCTGTAATTGACAGTTCTGTCATGGTTTCTTCACCATCTTTGAGTGTATTGTTATAGTTGAATACGTACTATAGTTTGGGAAGAATCCTTGCTCATCACAGCTGTCGTTTTCCTCTTCTTTGGTTCTTCTTGTTCCCTTTTCCTACGCTTTTAGTAGTGTAAGTCATGCTGCTTATATTGCATATGCATTGACAGATTTTTTGACTGACATGCAAATTAATTCAGAGGAAGGAAAAAAGAACATTTTTGTTCCTGACACTTCTTTATTTTTATCTTTTCATGCCATCTTTGACAGGCTTTAAAATCTTATTCATATTTTAAAAGTAACTTTAAATAAAGAGCAATTTGTTATATCAGAAGTGTGTTACTACTGCATCTTGCTATCCAATTCGTTCAAGTCTATGCTAAGAAAAGCTCAGAATGATATGATTCTGACACTAAACAAAATGCCTGTAGTTCTGGTAAATATTACTTTTTTTTTTTTTTTTAATCTACTTGAGAGATTTTTTTTTTTAATGACCCTGGGAATTTTCTATGGTGCCCTTTAGCATCCTCCTTCAGTATTGCACAAGCAGAGCCGTGAGAAATATCTGCAGTTTATAAAATTGAATAGGATGGTCTCAGAAAGGGCCATTACTAAGAGCAGAAAACTCATTCCCATTAACTAAAACCAATGGCAAGCAGACTCGTCATATAATATCAGTGTCTGATATATAACACTCTTGCATTTTAAACCTTACTTATTGGCTTCGAAATGATTGTTTCATTCTTTCATTTTTCTGGTTCTACTGGTATCCTGCTAATTTTACTTTCTTTAAGAAAACAAAGGGTTTGTTTGCTTTTCCCTTTTTATATTTACTTCCATAGGAATTAAAATTACCTGTCTCCTTCCACCTCCCACAGATCTATGGCCTTGGAATAATTCTGCAAAACCTGAAGAAATAAAAAAGCAATTTTATAGAGAGGAAATTGACTTCATGTGTATGCTAGGTGAATTTTAATCTTATTTTTTCTTTTTGCCAAAAGATCACAAGTCTCGAGCAGACTGGTGACTTCAATTTTTCTTCCTTCGTTAGAGAAGTTTTGAATTTTCTGTTTCTTCTTTTCTGCTGTATCATGGTCACCTCTAGTACTGCATAATTAATACCCATTGTTGTCCATCCCAAGAATCCAAAGGTATTGCAGGAATTTCTGTACTATGTGTAAGTGGTTTTCAGGGGTGAAAACACTGTCTGTGGACTGGAGATTAATATCTGTGAAGAAAATAGAGATCAGTGACAGTAAAAGAATATATGGGACTGGGAACCTGGGTACTGAAAAAAATGAAACAGAGAGAAGTTATGGAAAAGAAAAAAAAAAAAGTACAAAGTTAATTCTAGTTATTTATTGTCATTGCTCTTGCTTTCTTTTCCCTATGTTCCTTTAAAAACATTTTTTTCTAAGAAAGAATACTTCCTAATACAGAAATATGTCACAGTCATTTTGGCAGGAAGCTCTCTCTTTGTAGAATTTTTGTTTAGAATAACACATGATTTGATGCAAAATACTCCTATTAACTGATTTGTTTTTCTTCTAGCACAGGTTTTTCAGTCCTTTGTGTTCTCTTGGCTAGTGCCTTGCATTTTTCTAAAAGCTGTGTTAGTGCATGCAATGCTCTTAGCTAGAGAGGAAAACTCATACAAACAGTCTGAAGCATGAGTTTTCTTTACAATTGGTATACTTCAAAATTCTTTGCACTCCACAAGCTTAGTTGTGCTTGATTTGTGTTCCTGAACAAACAAGGGAGGAGGAGCAGCTTTGGAAAATGTAGTCCTCTTGGAGCCAACAACAGAACTTTATTCTTTTTTCAATCTATTTTTCACCCTGAGCTCATGGAGACAGGGTTTCTTGGCGAGTTTTAGTGTCCGTATGTCACAAGATGTAAGACTTAACAAATGAAAAACTGGGCCGAATAGTGACTGTGGTTAGCAATTAGTCAATGAATAACTGTCTCATTGGTGGCTTATGTAGAATAATACTTTCTTGCAAAGTGCAAATCAGGAATTTAAGCCTCTTATTTTGAATACTGGGTAATAGGTGCTTTACAATAATCTTGCAGTGACAGTTTCTTGTATCCATAATGAGTGTGCATAATGAAAAAACACTAAACTTTATCAGCCTGTAGAGTTTCGTTTTTGCTTTCTACCACTTAACTTTTTTGAATTTTAGAGAAGCTATAGACTATTCCCTACTGAGTTTCCTCTGATGCTGATATTGTGATTTCAAGTAAAATTCCAGGTAAAACTACAGTTATCCCAAACAGGTACTAAATTACTTGTGGTTAGAGCCAAGTATGTAGTGATTTTAAGAAAAGCTAAAACAAAGGTTTGGGTTTAAATGTAGAAAGTCCAAGTCCAAACCTCTTGTAACTGAGCTTGTGAACAATGTGCTGATTAGCTTGCTTGCTTGAAAACTTTTTTTTTTTTAATGGACATAAAAATTGTGTGTGTTTTTTTTTTTTTTTTCCCCCCCTCAGGAAATTTGTAAAACTGAACATTATTACTAACCTACCTCCACCTCAAAATGCTTAGTTTTGCATTATTCATGTGAAAGGTACTTGCTATGGACAGATCACAATTCCTGCCTTGTTCATTTGTCTGACTTCTCTCCTCCCCTGTAGTTGTGTGCATGTAATTCATCATTGGTTAGCTTATTTCTGAAGTCCACAGGGGTGAATAACTTTTAAACACTTTGATAAAGAGTTGTGCCTTTCTCTGTCTTGTCACCTTCTAGCCAATTTCTCTTAAGGCTGACCTTCCTACCTCTAGGGCATTTTGGAAAACCTGGGAATGAGAAGAGGTGGCTGTTTTCAGATGATCATGTTTTTTTCTGAACCAGACCCTCTCAGCAGGCCACTTGGCACTTCACACCACCTCATCCCCTGCCGCAGGCCTGGGAGAAGCTTTGAGAAATGAGTACATCATACTTGAAACAGAGTCAACCATTCAAGCTGCTGTTATGGGCTTTCTTGCTTTGTTTCCTTTCTCTGTTGAGATCAGCCATGCAACCCGTGTGCCATTGATTTCAGCTGCACAACACTGGAAGCGGAGTTTCATCTTCAAGCAAACTGCTAAGGAGATGAGAGGGGTTAACCCACTCCAGAAATCTTTTCATACCAAGGATTCTGAGACAAATGCTGAGAGTTTTCTGCCTTAAATGAACATTCTGGCTGAATCCTTGGAAAAGAGCACAAACTGTCAGGCTATTTTACAGGTAGTATTTGGCTAGAATCAGTAAGTGAAACACCCTTCTCAACAGTGAAGAGGTAATCCTGAGAAACAGTGCTTGGAAGAGTGCTGTTGGTGGGTAAAACCCTACTGGGTGTAGTGGCTGATCTTTCTCTTAAGATTTGTGTTTCAGCCTTGTTTCTCTGGAGCTTAGGGGACATGTCCCCTAAGCACCCAGCAGTGTAAAAGTTTTCTTTAACTCTTTTTGATTATTATGATGTCAAGAGCTCCTTAGCAGATGAGGCCATTGCAGATTTCCAGGATGTCTTTCTTAATTCTGAATTCTACTTTGAATATCACTTTAAGATGCAGAATATGGGGAAATTATTTTCAATAAAAGTTATCAAATACTCTATCACTGAATTGTGCTAGGAGATTACTGGTAAATCATAATTTTTCCGTGCAGCTGATAGAAGAAATAAATCCATCTAAGTACATCAAAGCAAAGTATTTATGGCTCCCTTAAATAGCCTTTCTAACTCATATTTCCTATATAAATCAGTCTTGTTTGTGACCTTGGCAATACATCAGCACTACAATGCTTTTTGCCAACTCAAGCTGAGGTTCTTTTAACTTACCATTGCCTTCAATTTCTTTAAATATCACAGGAAATGTCCTCTCTGATTAAATGCAGTTTAAATACTACAAACACTGTTTTAGGAAAAAAAAAATCTAAGTATGTTGTTACATGATACCTTCATATCACCAATCTGAATCTTTACTACCGTCTATGAACTTGACCACAACATACTGTAAATATCTGTTGACATCTAATTTCAAAGAAGTCTGGCTTCAAGTTTGTAGTTATAAATTCCCTTTAAATTCTTTTTAAAACTATTACATTTTGAAATGTCCTTCTTTGAAGCTAGGATAGATCCCCTGAGGAATTTCCTTGCACATCACTGGAGGCTTTTTGTCCCCATGCCATAAGGCCAAGAAAACTAGACCTCTTTTTGTTCCGTACTTCTTTTGAGCCTAACCTAAACTGCCTGCTGTTTCTTTTGAAAGTTCATCATGCTTCCATTGACACAAGCCCTGACCCAAATGCATATTGCAGCTTCTCTTCCGCCTTCTAGTTTCTCTGGCACAGAAAGCACAACTGTCATAATCTTTTTTGATGTCAATATATTATGTTAACAAAAGATCATTCTAGGAGATTTTGGTCTGTTTTCATTTTACCTAGACACTGTCCAACCATGGTATAACATATGTTGATGACAAAACACATCTTTGGTGTTTCAGGATGGAGCACTGATAAAAACAAAAAAGCTAACAAGGAAAAACAAGGCTCAAATACCCTTTGGGTGGATTGGGTAACTTGTGTGAAAGGAATTCAGATTTAAGAGGAAAATTGGTATCATTACATTCTAATGATAGTAATTTTTTTCTTTTTTTTTTTTTTTTAGTGAGTGAATGAATGAAATTTCCTCAGAGCTAGAAATTCTACTTTTACCTGGTTCTACAAGCAACTAAGTATCCAGTTTCATCAAAATCGCTGGAGATGTTCATTACTAAAATCTCAGAACATTCCACCCACAGTGAGTAACCAATTCACATGACTGCTGGAATAACATGAATAATACCTAAGAAATAAATAAAAATGTACATGAGGAAAACCAACCATCCAAAAAGAAAGTAAGTGAGAGGTTACAAATAATGTCAGAGATTCAAAACCAAAAGCCCAAAGTTCTTGAAGACTACAGGAGTATTTCTTAAATGCGGTACTTGGCTTTTAAAACAAAACAAAACAAAAAAAAAAAAAAACACTAATGTGTTTATTTATATTGTTGGAGAAGAGAATCATGGAGATATTTTAGATGCAATGAATCCAACAATTGCAATAAAACAGCATGCCTACAGAAACTCTGTACGATAACATGTTCCCTTAAAATCTGAAAGCTTCCCCTGAGAAAAAGAGGAAGGCACTGTCAGAGACCCCATGCCTTCTGATCACCAAGAGCTCCTAGCCCCTGCTGGAGGTGGTCACCTCCCCAGGGAAGGAGAGCAGGCTGGGATGCTGCTTTTATGTGGTGAAGAAATGTTAGTTGCTTGCTGGCCAAGGGGTTGAGGAAGTGAGTATTGTGGTTAACTTGTGGAAGCTCACAGAATTGCCTCAAAACCTGTCTAGTCTCCTGCCTTGTCTTCCCCCAGCTATCAAGGTGAACTAAATTATAATCATGGTGAATCTGTGTCTTTATTCTGTCTGCAAGTATTAAAAGCAAGCTGATTCTGTGGTTATGTGCTTAATTAAAGGTCAGTGCAACTTTATAGCCCTGAGAAATGTACTCGTGATTTACAGGAAAACATAAAAGTCAGAAGAAAATTGGGCCATGTAATTTAAAGATCATTATTGCCATTCACTTTGAAATAATACTTCCATGTTGGAGCTGAAGTTACATTATTCATTGTGATTTGTACTTTTAGAAATAGGAGATGGACAACAATTTTTTCAGGCCTCAACCTTTGGCTAGGCTGAGTTATGGTTAACTGTTATAAACGAAGTATTAATGTAACGAAAAAAAAGATGGCAACAAGTTAGAAGTAGAAATCTGCCAGCAAAACATTCTATTCCAAACAAGAAGAGAAAATTTATGGAGGGGAGAAAAGTGGTAGACTGACTAATTTAATTATAATGAGGCACTCTGTTTAAAACAAACAAACAAACATTTTTAAAAACAAGAGAAAATACAGTATTGGCCTTGAGAATGCAAGAAAGAAGTTGCAGACCAAGATAATGGACAAGAGCATTCTGGAAGATTTATATGTGGGTTTTTGAATCAATGAGCATTATTTTTCTGAAGGAAAGGACTAAAGGATTGTGGGAGTTCTCCCCCACACACCCCGGTGCCACACCGGATCACAGATTTCCTTTAATTTTACCTACAGGAGGAATATAGTGAACACTATAGGATGTACATTTGTACTTCTCCCAGACTGATGAACTAGAACTTGAAACTGGCTCAGAAGAGAACACGACCAAGTTTAGTGTGAGATTAATCTCCTAATTATTTGTACAATGAGCAGAGACATTTCCTTCTGTAAAAGTATTTTGTTTCCTTAAATGGGAAGGGAATAGCAGCTAAGGAAGAAGCTGGGCTATGTGCTATTTTCCACCTTCCGATAGATAGATAGGATGAGGAAAGAAGTTTTCCTGAATAGAGTTCCATGAGTTTTCCTGAATAGACCACAGAGGATATAAATTAACAAACTTCATCCAAATTAAACCAGATGTCTGTTATCCAGTCTATTTTCTGGCATATCTAAGGAAATGATAAATCATTGACTAGGGAGAGAAGGAAAGGTGGTGGCAAGTGAATACCTGATTCTTCCCTATTTTTGCTTTCAATAGCATTCAAAGAACATTGCAAAATGGAGACGAGTTATGTAATTATTCTCCTTCAAAATTTTGCATTTTTTTCTATATCCACCAAACCTGTTAAAATGCCTTAGATTTTAGCTCTAGTAAAAATCTGGAAAGACTACCTCTTTCCTGCCATCAGTAATTAAATGACAAGTTTTAGGACCCCTCATTTTCCTTAGAGACTAACAATAAATATTTAAAAACAAAATATTAAAATTAGACAAACTCATTAAATTGAGAAAGACTCAAAATGGGTTCACAAGAAACCAAAAAAGGCAGCTGTTACTTTGCAGGGGTCCCAAGCAGGATATTTCCCTAAGCTGTCCCATGTAGATGACCTGTAGCTCAGATGATTGCTGTGAGTGCCACCTCAGAGGTCTGGCTCCGAGCATTGTGCCCAGATGATGCAGCAGCCGTTTCAGCTACTTTCTATCTTCATTCACTGCATCAGATGATGAGTGAGAAGGCAGAAGAATGCAGAAACACCTTTCTCTTTCTGATACAGAAACTGGAGAGGGTTAGTTCCTCTTTGTGCCATTGCAATGGCCAGATGCCATCCCCACCTAGCAGTAGCCAAAGCAAACAAGACTGCAAAGATGGAAAAGGAGATTCTACCTTACCATTTTCAAGCAACAGCTTTGAGGGCCCATATTCACTAATATCACTCCAGGAGATAAGGGAATTTTTCACTTTCCATGGGAAGTGAAAAACAGAAGGCAGTTTAGGATTTTAATCTTCTGTTTCAAAACTGGATTTAATCATTTTTAGCTCTTTTTAGTCCTACTATTCAGTGTATCAGTATAGGTTGCTTTCAAAACTTGGTCTTCAGAATTCTCTTATATGAAAACATCTGTGGATCATAGCAGGCTTTCAAACAAATTTTCTCCTTACTCAATAAAATAGTGTTGTGAACTGAATAAATAAATAAACCACACCAAACTTGTCATGCAAAATATAGCCCCAAATAAACATTTAGAAGTCAGAAAGACTGCTTTCTGGCAATCCCAAATTTCTGCTGTAAATTCTAAAAATGTTTTTGTCAGAAATATCTTTCTTCTTTGAAAAATGCTTTTATTAGTCTCAGTTTTTAATAAAGGAAAATGTTTGTGAGGGTTTGTTAGTGTTCTTTGTAATATTATACAATCTGTTCCTTTTTCATTAAAATCAAAGCAGCGTGTACATATGATTTTTTTTCACCAACCAGTACATTCTGGTCACATCCATTATTTTTCACATGGTGAGACCAATCTCATAAAATGGAAGCAGATGGTGACAGCTCCCCAGTATCATCAAATCAAATTGAGACAGCAAAAATAAACATTGGTCCCAAGCTTAGAAACTAGGTGAATATTCTGCCTTATGAAAAGCTGTGCCAATTTCTTTAGAAACCATGAGCACAATAATCTTGATTAAGAAATAATAATGCATATCCAGAAATAATTCTTAGGAGAGATGAGTGTACTGGAGATGCAAGACTACCTCATACTTTATCTTCCATATCAAGATGGGTTTCATTTGAAATGAGTGAATATTCTCCCTCTGATCTTTGTGTTGAGAAAGTACTCTTACCTATAGTACTCTTATAGTTTTATCCAAAGTACTCTTATCCATATTAATTCTATGTAACCTGAGGTTCAATATTGAAATCAAGAACTACAGGTAATATTTGCATTTTCTTTGCTTTCTCTATGGAACAATCAAAAACAGTAAAATATCATTACTATATGATGAAAATTCATATAGTAAATATCTTCCAAAATCCCTGTCTTACTATTAACATCAAACTCTGGTTCTGTATTTTTCTTTTTTACATTTATTTTGTGTATTTATTTTTTCATAATTCAAAAATATTAAACCATGGCAAATGACAAGCAGCTATTTGGAAAAAAAAAAAAAAAAAAGAAAAAAATCCTCCTGAAGGAGGAAAACCAAACATATTGGGAATATAATATTAGATCACGTCAGCCTTAGTTACGCTTCTTATTTTGAACATAAAGCATGAGGAAGAAATATTTTAATTGATTAGGACTTTGAATGTATTTGCTATGTTAAAGAGAAAGTCTAAACTGAACTTATTTTTATTATACAATGAAATAAAACTACCACCTTCTAGGATTTCATTCTGGCACAACCCTCTGGTTTTCTTCCCTCTGCCTGCCCATACAATGATCTCTCTTCTGCATTTGGCTAACATGAGTTAGCTTCTCTAATCCAAAGACTGAGGACGCTAGATGGTTTCGAAGAAATCATAACCTATTACCATAGATTGGGTCTTCCCATGTTCTTCAAACAACAATAGCAATAAAAAGAAAACATCACCCCTTGAGGTTTATTTTTTTTAGTTATCTCTCATGTGTAACATTTTCATCTCAAACAATTTACATTGGTAAATTTGTATGTAATGGAAAATTCAATATTCTAGTAGAGATGTAGGGGAGCTGACAGAAAAGCAGCATGATTTCTATCTTGCCCGACTGTTGCCTTTGACAGAGGAATAGCAGTAACAATGGCTATGACGCTAATGATTTTATGTGAGATTTGAATAGTGAGTGGAGTAGTGAAAAAGGAGAGGGTTTATGGGAAGTAGCCCGGGACAATAACATAGTATTTGTGCAATACTGTCATCATATATTTTATAGACAGGGAGAATAACTCAGCTCAAGTAAAAATACTTAGCAGTCCCTCTCGTATGGAATGCTTTCTTTATCTTCCAGAAGGTGACTTATCCTGTAAGAAATATGTTGCACAACCCATCGTGTGTCTTGATATTCATCACAAAATGTTATGACAAATTAATCTGATGAAGAGATACCATGAAAAATATCAGCATAAAAGGAAAGTGTTATGACTAACAGTGTTCATAAATGAAAAATTGTTCTCCTTAGCGTAGTCAAAGGTAGTCTGTATTTTAGATTTTGGTATAATCAGTACCTGACTTAAATAATGTCATCTAAACTTTAGATGGCAAAATGTTAGATCACTAACAGGATGTATGGTAGATGTGCTAACACAGGACTGAGGGAAAGAAAATCCCCTAGCATTGTTGAATTATTGTGATTTGGTACCGGGTAGAAGAGGCAATGTCAGTCTTACAATGAATCCTCTTGGTATTCAACTCCTCTTGTAATTTGGGGTGTTTGGGAGAAGTACAACAGGTTACTGTTTTCTTCTAGTCTGGGTCTATAATCTCATTAGAGTAAAGGGAGAATTCACAGCCTAATGTACTATTCTGTCCTGTCTGAAGAACTTGGGAAGACAGAATCACATCAGTTAAAGCATCTCTTTTTTCCTTTTTTTTTTTTTTTAATCCTTTGTAAGCCCAAAGGCTATAAACATAATTTCATAATTTTTAATAATTAGAAGACTAGACTGTGTTTTGCAGCCTCCATCAATGTCAAACATACATGGTAACTTAAAAAAAAAAAAAAAAAAGCTATAATCTATTTGACATGGATTATTAAATATGTCAATATGTTTTCCGGTTTATTGTTACTATACATTTTCTTATCTTTATTGCATTGATTTGAAGTCATCAGACAATTCATGACATCAACTATTTAACAAAGGAGCATAAAATTTGATTTTAATGTGAATTTCCACTAAGTCTTCATTACACAGTGCTCTGACATTGCTATTATTTCATTTAAATTTATTTACATCACAAGAAACCTAGCAACTAAGAAGCTTATGTCCACTAATTTAACAATATTTCTGGCAAATTTATAGTATTTCCCTTGTCAGAGAAGTACTTCTGTTTCATAGTCACAGAAATAATCTCCCAGCCCTCCTTATAGCAGAAGTGTTTTGGTTCATGGACTCATCCTGCAAATGTTCAAAAAGTAGTAACATAACATTTCAATAGTACTAAAACCTGCTCAAGTTTAGTTGCCAACTTGTGCTCTATTTGCAAGTAAAATGTGCCTTCCTTCCTAATCATCTGCTGCTTTAACTGATCATTTCCCATTCATCTAATAATATATGACAAGTGTCTTCCAAACATGTTTTGTCCTTAGACCGTCTCATCATCATTATCTTGTATGGTAGCAGTGCCAATCTCAAAAGAAATGAACAACATTAGGAACACAAATATCTAGGTGGCAGGTCACTTAAAAATGTAAAACGTGAATAGTAAGGCCTATCTAAATAACACCAATGCATTTATTTTTTTTTTAATGAAAAATATGGAAAGCAACTGAAGTTCCATTTGGGGAATTTTGATTAATCAATGAGTGTTTTACCCAACATCTATTATTTGTGCATTGATGAATCTGAAATGTGTTACCATAGTGATGATACAGAAAAAAATATCAATTTCTAAAATACAAGTTGAAAAATTATCTGTATACAAAGAAAGAATTGTGTATTACACCAATCAGGAAGAAATGGCTAGTTTTGATTCAAGTGTTGAAAAGATATAGGTATCTAAGCGGGAAAAAAAAAAAAAAAAAAAGATTTGTGTTTGTAAATGTTAATACATGAGTCAATTGTAATTTTGTGAGTCAAAATATTGTTATTTTTATTTAAAAGATACTTAGATGATCCAGCAAAAACAAATATTCTTCTACAAGATCTGTAAAAAGATCTTATCCTGTTTCTTATTTCAGGCTCTAGAGAAGAGCTAAAATGATGGGATGAAATATATATTTAATCAAAATTTACTGTGCATAGTTTACTTTGATTCTGGTATTTTAATTATTCTGGACCAATCATTTGAATGATCTTCCCCAAAATCCGTATCTTCTAAGTCAAGTTTGTGAAAAATGTATTTGGGAGAAGAGATATTTTCAATATATTTGGAACAATGCAGATGAGTAGTAGAAAAGGAATGACATAATAAAAATAATAATAACAACTAAAGATAAAATAGCAGGCTGATAGAAATTAGTTCAATCATTT